>NW_027277380.1:0-28811 GCF_030028105.1 Mobula birostris | reverse complement strand
GCCGGAAATCCAAGCAACACACACACACAAAACGCCGGAGGAACTCAGCAGGCCAGGCAGAGTCTAAGGAAAAGAGCATTGACTCTTCATGAGCCTTTTATGTTTCCTTTCCATTCTTATTAGCGACTTGATAAACTGACAAACATCAAATCGGTAAAAATTCCATCTTTATAATTTAATGGCAGTAGACGACCGATCATTTCTTGCCGACCAATAGTTGGATTTCTACATCATCCGCCCAAATTGAGGGTCCTTTGATCGGAACATCAGGACGTCCCTGTTTGGGAGAACCCCAAGCCGTAGAGACCCGAGGTGTGAGTTGTTTGTGAAAGGTGGCCTTCTCATGCCCGAGTCAACGTGGCGGTAGGCAGAGTCACAGATCGAGCCAAGTTTGCAAACAAGCCCGGTGAGAAAGATACAGGAGTTCCACGCTGAAATAGGGGCAGTCTTAAACTGAAATATCAGCAGTTTCACACGGAGATACTGACAGTTTCATATGGAGATATCGACAGTTTCACACGGAGATATCGACAGTTTCACACGGAGATTGTCATAACGGGGGAGCTGGGAGCGGACCCAAATGCAAGACACAGACACTGAATTACTAGGAGCAAGACTCAGAATGTCAAGAAAGCAAGGGAAGTGGGGAAGAAAGGCTGCTGGACATTGACGCAGGCCCTGGACAAGACTAGGATGTAGGGCCTGGGCTAGGACATGGACAAGAAACACGGAACCCGAGCAAGGAACTAGGAACAAGGAGCCCAGACCAGTGACACGGAACTCCGGAACCAGAGCCTGGACAAGGACCCAGAACCTGGGTCTTGACTCGGAACTGGAACCCGGGTCTAGGCTAGCACTCGGGACTAGGATCTTGGCAAGGACAGGACGTGGCTACCGAACAGGACGTGGCTACAGAACAGGACGTGGAGCTCCTGCACAGGATGAGGCACATGGACAGGACGAGAACACAAAGCCTTGACTTGGACAGGATGAGGTTCTTGGACGTGGCTTGGACAGGACGAGGTTCTCCTGGGCTGGGCGAGGCACAAGGACAGGACAAGACCCCAAAGCCTTGACTTGGTCTTGGGAGACAGGAACATGGAACACAGAGCCGGGACCCCTCCTTGGGAACAGGACGTAGCGCCGGGACTCATACACAGAATGCTGAACACGACGAGACGGTTCCCAACACAAGGTAGCAGCAAACGGCCGGACCTGCCTAGCAAAGGCATGGAAACAAAGACAGTTACCAACTCAAGGTAGCGGCAAACGGCCGGACCTGCCTAGCAAAGGCATGGAAACAAAGACAATTACCGACTCAAGGTAGCGTCAAACGGCCGGACTTAACTAACAAAGGCGTGGACGCAGAGGTGGTTCCCAACACTAGATAGCAGCAAATGGCCGGACCTACCTAGCGAAGGAGAGGACACAAGGAGACAGTTCCAAACAACGAAAGACAGTTCCTTATCCAGACCCAGCAAGGCCCAGACTTGCCCTGGCGGTTGAACCTGACGGTGCTACAGGCAAGGACACAGGCGAAGGTAGCAGACAAGGCTTCAGGCAGAGGTTGCAAGCAAGGCTTCAGAAGGAATGGGAAGGGAAGGGAACAGTCCAGCAAATGAAGCTGAACCAAGGAGCTATTGATGTAGCCAGCCTAAAATGTGAATCAGATGCCTCAATTACAGCACCCAACAGAACAAGGGAAAACCGGAAAACCTGGAATAAGGAACAATGGACGAGACCGTGAACCGGAATGCGGATTTCACTGACCGGACCATGGCAGAGACATGGAGAGCTTCACACTGAGATATAGACAGTTTCACTCTGAGATACGGACGGTTTCACACTGGGACATCGACCATTTCACACTGGGATACGGACAGTTTCGGAAAGGCTGCATCTGTCTGTAAATGGAGTAGCAGCAGTTTTTGTGCTGCTCCCAGTTTTGTTCCTTTCTCTCTAGTTTAAACTTTGAATTAAAAATTTTCATTTGCTGAATCTTGAAGGGGGACAGTATGTCTATGTCTACGAGGAGTGGGAAGAACTTTCTGAACCTAGTGATGAAGGCAATGGGAAAGGAAAGATTCAAAAGGAAAGATCTGATGAAATGCCAGCATGGGCTGAAGATATGGTTGGGACACTGAATTCAATTAACGTTCAGAATGGGTCAATTAAAGAGTAACTGGAAAAAAATAGTAATGAAATGAAGTCATTTCTGGGAAAACTTAAAGACCTGGAAACTCAAGTTATTACACACGAAGAGGAATTGAAGATAACTAAGCAAAAGTTGTTTGAAGCTACAACTCGTTTGGAAAGATATCAAAGTAAGATTATATACTTGGAAACTAGGTCTCGCCGAAGGAATATACGAATTGTTCAGCTGCAAGAAGGAGCCAAAGAAGGAAATTTAATTGCTTACTTTGGTAAGCTTTTTCGTACCTTATTTCCTACCCATATTATTACAGCCGCCGACTATAGAAAGAGCACACAGAGCTTTTACTTCGAGATCGAAAGATCCGAATAAACCAAGGTCTGTTCTGTTTTGTTTTCATCACTTTAAAATTAAAGATCAAATAATGCGACAGGCAAGAAAACAGAGAGTTTTTAGATTTAAGGAATCTGAGCTCCGTTTTTATGAGGATTATCCAAAGGAGGTAATGGAACAAAGATCAAAATTTGCTCTGGTAATGAAACAGGCATATGATAAGAAACTGTTCCCTTCCTTGCGTTACCCAACAAGAAATAAAGTTTTTCCTCCTAATTCTCCTCCTCATACATTTTTTGATCCTAAAGTTGCTCTGGCTGTCACAATGGGGTGCTGGAAACAGACCCAAGTGCAAGGCACAGACATTGCAGTACAAGGAACAGGACTTGACTAGAGTAGGGATGTGACAGGATTCAGGCAAGGAGCAGGGACAAGAGCGCAGACCTGGGCTAGAGAAAGCGGGACCAGGACTAGGGAAAGCGGGACCAGGACTAGGAACCATGGACTAGGAGCCTGGGTTTGGACTCTGAGCCTGAGACTGGACAAGGACCAAGAACCTGGGTTTTGGCTCGGGCTCAGACCCCAGAACCAGGCAAGGACATGACTTGGCTGCTGGCTGGGGTCTTGGGTCTTGAGCTTGGCTTGAGGCTGGGGTCTTGGGTCTTGAACTTGGCTTGAGGCTGGGGTCTTGGGTCTTGAGGCTTGGCTCGAGGCTTGGGGTCTTGGGTCTTGAGGCTTGGCTTGAGGCTGGAGTCTTGGGTCTTGAGCTTGGCTTGAGATCCTCGAGGCTTGGGGTCTTGGAGCTCGGCTGCAGGATTGTCGAGGCTTGGGCTCTTGGAGTGGCTTGGGATCCTCGAGGCTTGGGTTCTTAGAGCTTGAGCTAGGCTTGGGATCCTTGAGGCTTGGGGTCTTCGTCTTGAAATGCGGAGGCTGATAACTCGGAGTCTGGAGCTGAGAGACAGACTGGGAACTGAACATCTACATAGAGCCAGGACTTATCCTTCGACAAGCCAGGACTCATCTTTAACACAACATAAACATGAGACAGGACAGAACATAGACATAGAGCCGGGACTTATCCTACGACAAGTCGGGACTCAACTCCATCTCCACACCAAGGTGGGACAGGTCTCTCCGTCAGGTAACGGCAGAACAGCCGGACTTACCCAAAAGAGGAAAGGACAAGACAAGACAGATCCCCCTGCAGGGCAACAGAAAAACAGCCTGGCTTACCCCACAGAGGCAAGAGATGGAACTGTCTGCTGTTCTTTGGTGTTTGTCTTGTCTTGAGGAAAAGAGGAAAGGACAAGACAAGACAAACACCAAAGAACAGCAGACAGTTCCATCTCTGCTCCAGGGTAGCTCCAAGTCTCAGGTCGGCCAGCAACCTCAACTGGCTACAGAAACAGTCGGATCCCTACCTAGCTCAGAGTGGCTGGCAGCCACTCAGCTGGCCCAGGAAACAGCCGAATCCATAACACAAAGATAACTCCAATGAGTGGAAACAAGGCTCCATGAAACAGTGGTCCTCCAACCAGGCCTAGAGATCACAAATGGTTTCACTAGCCTTCCATCAGCAGGTTGCTCCAAGGGGGACTGACAGAACAAACCAGCAGCTCACACTCAAACCCAAGGCTACTTATATTGCAAGCCCAAAGATGGGAAACAGGTGCCTAAGCTTAATTCAAACAAGGGTCAGCTGGAAGACCCGGAGTCCTGAGTCCACGGACCGGACCGTGAACCGGACCATGACACTGGCATTCGTTCAAACTATACCTGCCGCAGCTGCTGGCTGAACTGTCCTGGAAGGCTGCTTGGTTATCTGTATGTTATTGGCATTTTGGAAGGAAGATTTATGAAGGTCACTTGGATATTTCATTGAGAGACTATTAAAAGAAGATAAGGAGTTTTGTACATTATTGCATATCATTGGTTTTTTTGGAAAAAAGATCTATCGTTAAGTATGTCTGTTTAAATGGTTATTTGGACATTCAACTGAGAAAAAGAAGATATAGGGACTTGTTCCTTTAACTTTATATCTGGTTTGATTTTTTTTTGTTTCTTTCTTAATTAATTAATTGGTAGCTTTTCCTGCTAATGGGGCTTTTTATATATATTTAGGGGAGGGTTCAATTACTTATATAATATTACTAGTTGGTACTTTTGAAAATTTAGTTGGGTTAAATATGCTATTAACTTTTTTTTTTGCTTTATTATAGCATCTTATAACCGAATTTAAAGCTTTATTTTAGGGATCTAATGTTAAATTTAAGATGGCGCTGGTTATTCTTTTTAAGAGATAACGCTTTTTCAGTTCTTTCTTGTTTAAAAAAAGATTAAATATAAACATGGGATAGTTTGTAGATGCTGGAATGTAAACACTTTCCTTTGCTGAGACTTTGTTGCTCCTCTTACAAGGTCAGTGGTTTTTTTTTAACTACTGGGAGGGAGAGAGAAGACAGAGTATTCCCTGGCCTCGTATTCTATCATAGGGTGCCTGCTTTTTCTCGGGCTATGGGGGGGAGGGAGGTGGGGTTAGAGTTAGGGTTTTTTCCCATTGGGTGGTTCTGGAGCATGCGTGTCTTCGATGTATTCTTCATCGTCACCATTTTTGATCATCCCGTATTGGGATACGCGTGTGTAAAGTAGAATAAAATTATAGTATGGCATTTAAACGGATTAATGCAATAAGCTGGAATGTACATGGTTGGAACCATCCTATCAAACAAAAAAAAAGAGTTTTAAAATCATTAACTGATTCCAACCTGATATAATTTTTACTCAAGAGACACATATCAGGGCGGGAGATCAAAATAGATTTTTTGGATGGTGGAGGGAATTGTAATTTCACTCCACTTCTCAGAGTAAAACTAAGGGAGTGTCCATCTGTATTAAATCCAACATATTTACTCAAGAGGATATTGAGTCAGATTATAATGGTAGATTTTTAATTGTTAAGGGAGTAATCTGTAACAGAAAAGTTGTTGTGGTCAATTTGTACAGTCCTAACTTAGATGATCCTTCTTTTTTTAAAAAGGTATTTGCTTTACTGCCTGATTTAAATGAATATATGTTGATAATGGGTGGGGATTTTAACTGTGGTTCAATCCTTTGATTGACAAGAACTCAACCAATCAGTGACTTCCAAATCACTCCACGTCACTTATTAACTCCTTTTTGACTGGATTGATTGAACTATGGAGATATTTACACCCTGATGACAGAGAATATTCTTTCTTTTCACGTTTATAAAAAAATTTCGAGGATCGATTTTAATCGATCCTCGCTTCTTGCCTAGTGCTAAGAATTGTGAATATGACGCTATTGCTTTATCTGATCATGCGCCTCTGAGTTTGTCTTTTGAATTTGATGATGTCATTCTTGCCCGCCCACCATGGCGCATGTCTCAGACATTATTGTAGAACTCTGAATTTGTCAGTTTCCTTGAAACCCAGATAAAGGTATTTTTTTCTTTTGAATGATATAGGGGGTACGTCTAAATTAATCATGTGGGATACATTTAAAGCATTTTTACGTGGTCAGATCATTTCTTATTCAGCTAAGCTTAAAAACAGACTAAAGTAGAATTAGATAAGATTTCAAAACAAATTAAAGACCTAGATAGTATTTATGCAATCTCCCCTAATATTGATTTGTTCAAACAAAGGGTTGAACTTCAATCACAAGATAATCTATTATTAACTCATCCCATTGAAGGTTACTTGCTTAAGCTAAAGAGCCAATTTTATACCTTTGGAGATAAAAATAACAAACTGCTTGCATCTCAATTAAAAAGGGCTAGAGCCAAAAAACAAATTTTGAAAATCTGTAGGTTTCATGGGAATATGAAGAAATTACTAAGGTTTTTATACTGAACTTTATAAATCTCAATGTCCAGTAGGTTCTTCTAAAATGAATGCTTTCTTACGAAAGATTGCTTTTCCTCAAATTTCTGTTGAGGATCAAAAAACTCTTTATGCCCAAATTACTGAAGCCAAAATTCATAAAACTATTTTTTCAATGCAATCTGGTAAGGCCCCAGGACTTGATGGTTATCCTGTAGAATTTTATAAAAAATTTGGAAAATTGCTTTCTCCGTATATGTTGGAAATGTTTAAGGTTTCTTTTGTGAAAGGTGACTTACCCTCTACTTTTTATGAGGCTTCTATTTCTTTAATTCTTAAAAAGGATAAAGATTCTACTGATTGTGCCTCATATAGACCTATTTCATTATTGAACATCGATGCTAAGATTCTGTCAAATATAATGGCCAATCGGTTGGAGAATATTTTGGGTAAAATTATTTTTAAAGATCAAACATGCTTTATAAATGGTTGTTATTCTTTTTCAAATGTTCGGAAATTATTTAACATTATATATTTGTCTTTTTTTAAAACTCCACAATGCGTTGTCTCTTTGGATGCGGAAAAAGCGTTCGATCGAGTTGAATGGAAATATTTATTTAATGTTATAGAGAAATTTGGTTTTGGTGTTAATATTAATAATTGGATTAGAATGATATTTAAAACTCCTATTGCTACTGTTATTACTAATAACTGTAGATCCCCTTTTTTCAGCTTTCACGGGGGACAAGACAAGGTTGTCCATTAAGCCCTTCATTATTTAATTTAATACTAGAACCCCTTGCTATTGTTCTTCATGAAGCTAAAGATATTTATGGGGTTTTTGTGAATGAGACCATTCATAAGATTTCTCGTTACGCTGATGATTTACTAGTTTATATGTCCAATCCCAAGGAATCTATTCCTGCCTTGCTAAAATTATTTAATGAATTTGGAGATTTTTCAGGATATAAAATAAATTTTAGTAAAAGTGAACTGTTTCCTTTAAATGAATCTGTTTCTGCATATGATAATACTCCTTTCAAAGTCACGGATTCCTTTAGATATTTAGGTGTTATAATCACTAAACAATATAAGGATCTTTATAAAGCCAATTTCATTCCCTTGGTAGATTCTATGAAATATTTATTTAGTAGATGGAACCCACTTACATTTTCACTTGTTGGTTGCATCCGTAGAGTCAAAACGATGATTTTACCAAAATTTTTATATTTATTTCAGAATATCCCTGCTTTTCTGACTAAGAAGTTTTTTGATGGGATTGATTCTATTATTTTATCTTTTATTTGGAATAATAAAAGGCCAAGGATTAGTAAACGACACTTACAAAAATTGAAAAAGGATGGAGGTCTCACTTTGCCTAATTTAAGCATGTGTTACTGGGCCGTTAATGTGCGATATATGTCCTTTTGGTTACATTGGGTTGATAAGAACGATCGGCCAATTTGGGTAGACTTGGAATTGAAAGCTGTGAAACTGTTTTATTTAACCTTGTTATTGGGAGCAGCTTTACCTATACAATTATCTAAAGTTGCTAATTTAAACTTATACCCTGTGATTAAGTGTTCTTTACAAACTTGGCTCCAGTTCCATAATTTTTTTAAATTAAAAAATTTAAACTTTGTAGTTTACTTTATCGAAATTATTTTTTTAAGCCTTCTTTGAGTGACCCAATTTTTTTTACTTTGGAAAAATAAAGGTGTTAATTCTTTTTTGGATTTATTTAAAGAAGATAGACTGATGTCTTTTGAACAATTAGTTGATAAATATTCTCTTTCATACTCACACTTTTTACAATACCTTCAAGTTAGACATTTCTTACAAAAATATTTAAGTAATTTTCCTTACATATTGGATGCCAACCTGTTGGATGCTATTATGAGTATGAACCCTTTGATAGAGGGTTCCATTGGAAGAACTTATATTTACTATTACAATGGGATAAGCTTCCTTTATTTAAGATTAGACAAGGTTGGGAAAGGGAACTCAAATTGACTTTTATGACGGAGGACCGGACGCGGATTCTGAAGTTGGTTAATTCTTCTTCGATCTGTGCTGGTCATTCACTGATTCAATTTAAAATTGTACATCGTTACTATCTGATGAAGGAGAGACTGTCTAAAATATTCCCTAATGTTGATAGTTATTGTGATAGATGTAAAACTGAGACAGCTACACTGACACGCATGCTTTGGTCCTGTTCTATATTGAAACAGTTCTGGAAGTCAGTATTTTCTACAATTTCTAAAGCACTTAAAATTAAATTACAACCTAACAAATTAACTGTGCTTTTTGGAATAATTCCTCAAACTATCCGCGGTATCTCTGTGTCTGACCAACATGTTATTGCATTTGTTACACTGATAGCTAGGAGGGCCATTTTGTTGAAGTGGAAGGATACATCAGCTCCCATTTTGTCACAATGGTTCACTCAAGTGATGCTATGTCTTAGTTTGGAGAAAATTAGAAGTCAAACCATTGAAACTATGTTTGATTTTGAGAAAAAATGGGGTTCATTTGCTCATTACTAACATTTGAGTTAATTGATAGATCTCCTCCATGATCGAATTGTAAATTTTTGGTACTTTTATTTTTGCTTTATTTTTAGTTTGATGTTTATCTTCAGAAGCTTTTTGTATGATGCAAGGCTCCGGGGTTGAACACCTAATGGGGGTTTTCTTCTCATTTTCCTTGCTTTAGCAGGGGTTTTAAAATCTTCTTTTGTCACCAAAATTTTTTCAATGTTAAAACAATGCTTTTTTTTCTTGAGACATTGAAAGTGTTGCTCCTTCGATGTACTCTTGTTAATTTTGGATAATAATAATATTAGAAAAGAAAGAGATACGGACAGTTTCACACTGAGATATCAACAGTTTCACACAGAGATACGGACAGTTTCACACTGAGACACGGACAGTTTCACACTGAGACACGGACAGTTTCACACTGAGACACGGACAGTTTCACACTGGGATACGGACAGTTTCACACTGAGATATCGACAGTTTCACACTGAGACACGGACAGTTTCACACTGAGACACGGACAGTTTCACACTGAGAAACGGACAGTTTCACACTGAGACACGGACAGTTTCACACTGAGATACGGACAGTTTAACACTGAGACACGGACAGTTTCACACTGAGATACGGACAGTTTCACACTGAGATATCGACAGTTTCACACTGAGACACGGACAGTTTCACACTGAGACACGGACAGTTCACACTGAGATACGGACAGTTTCACACTGAGACACGGACAGTTTCACACTGAGATATCGGCAGTTTCACACTGAGACACGGACAGTTTAACACTGAGATACGGACAGTTTCACACTGAGACACGGACAGTTTCACACTGAGACACGGACAGTTTCATACTGAGACACGGACAGTTTCACACTGAGAAATCGACAGTTTCACACTGAGATATCGACAGTTTCACACTGAGATACGGACAGTTTCATACTGAGACACGGACAGTTTCACACTGAGATATACGGACACTTTCACGCTGAGACACGGACAGTTTCACACTCAGACACGGACAGTTTCACACTGAGATACGGACAGTTTCACACTGAGACACGGACAGATTCACACTGAGACACGGACAGTTTCACATTGAGACACGGACAGTTTCACACTGAGATATTGACAGTTTCACACTGAGACACGGACAGTTTCACACTGAGACACGGACAGTTTCACACTGAGACACGGACAGTTTCACACTGAGATATCGAAAGTTTCACACTGAGAAACGGACAGTTTCACACTGAGACACGGACAGTTTCACGCTGAGACACGGACAGTTTCACGCTGAGAAACGGACAGTTTCACGCTGAGACACGGACCGTTTCACGCTGAGACACGGACAGTTTCACACGGAGATACGGACAGTTTCACACTGAGACACGGACAGTTTCACACTGAGATACGGACAGTTTCACACTGAGACACGGACAGTTTCACACTGAGACACGGACAGTTTCACACTGAGATATCGACAGTTTCACACTGAGACACGGACAGTTTCACACTGAGAAATCGACAGTTTCACACTGAGACACGGACAGTTTCACACTGAGATATCGACAGTTTCACACTGAGACACGGACAGTTTCACACTGAGAAATCGACAGTTTCACACTGAGACACGGACAGTTTCACACTGAGATATCGACAGTTTCACACTGAGACACGGACAGTTTCACACTGAGACACGGAGAGTTTCACACTGAGATACTGACAGTTTCACACTGAGACACGGACAGTTTCACACTGAGACACGGACAGTTTCACACTGAGATACGGACAGTTTCACACTGAGACATGGACAGTTTCACACTGAGACACGGACAGTTTCACACTGAGACACGGACAGTTTCACACTGAGATATCGACAGTTTCACACTGAGACACGGACAGTTTCACACTGAGATACGGACAGTTTCACACTGAGACACGGACAGTTTCACACTGATACACGGACAGTTTCACACTGAGACACGGACAGTTTCACACTGAGACACGGGCAGTTTCACACTGAGACACGGTCAGTTTCACACTGAGATACGGACAGTTTCACACTGAGACACGGACAGTTTCACACTGAGACACGGTCAGTTTCACACTGAGATACGGACAGTTTCACACTGAGACACGGACAGTTTCACACTGAGACACGGACAGTTTCACACTGAGACACGGACAGTTTCACACTGAGATACGGACAGTTTCACACTGAGATATCGACAGTTTCACACTGAGATACGGACAGTTTCACCCTGAGACACGGACAGTTTCACATTGAGATATCGACAGTTTCACACTGAGACACGGACAGTTTCACACTGAGACACGGACAGTTTCACACTGAGATACGGACAGTTTCACACTGAGATACGGACAGTTTCACACTGAGATATCGACAGTTTCACACTGAGACACGGACAGTTTCACACTGAGACACGGACAGTTTCACACTGAGACACGGACAGTTTCACACTGAGACACGGACAGTTTCACACTGAGATATCGACAGTTTCACACTGAGACACGGACAGTTTCACACTGAGACACGGACAGTTTCACACTGAGATACGGACAGTTTCACACTGAGATACGGACAGTTTCACACTGAGATATCGACAGTTTCACACTGAGATACGGACAGTTTCACACTGAGATACGGACAGTTTCACACTGAGATATCGACAGTTTCACACTGAGACACCGACAGTTTCACACTGAGACACGGACAGTTTCACACTGAGATACGGACAGTTTCACACTGAGATACGGACAGTTTCACACTGTGACACGGACAGTTTCACACTGAGACACGGACAGTTTCACACTGAGACACGGACAGTTTCACACTGAGATATCGACAGTTTCACACTGAGACACGGACAGTTTCACACTGAGACACGGACAGTTTCACACTGAGATACGGACAGTTTCACACTGAGACACGGACAGTTTCACACTGAGATATCGACAGTTTCACACTGAGACACGGACAGTTTCACACTGAGACACGGGCAGTTTCACACTGAGACACGGACAGTTTCACACTGAGACACGGACAGTTTCACACTGAGACACGGACAGTTTCACACTGAGATATCGACAGTTTCACACTGAGATACGGACAGTTTCATACTGAGAAACGGACAGTTTCACACTGAGATATACGGACACTTTCACACTGAGACACGGACAGTTTCACACTCAGACACGGACAGCTTCACACTGAGACACGGACAGTTTCACACTGAGACACGGACAGTTTCACACTGAGATATCGACAGTTTCACACTGAGACACGGACAGTTTCATACTGAGAAACGGACAGTTTCACACTGAGATACGGATAGTTTCACACTGAGATATCGACAGTTTCACACTGAGACACGGACAGTTTCACACTGAGAAACGGACAGTTTCACACTGAGACACGGACACTTTCACACTGAGACACGGACAGTTTCACACTCAGACACGGACAGCTTCACACTGAGACACGGACAGTTTCACATTGAGACACGGACAGTTTCACACTGAGATATTGACAGTTTCACACTGAGACACGGACAGTTTCACACTGAGACACGGACAGTTTCACACGGAGATACGGACAGTTTCACACTGAGACACGGACAGTTTCACACTGAGATACGGACAGTTTCACATTGAGACACGGACAGTTTCACACTGAGATATTGACAGTTTCACACTGAGACACGGACAGTTTCACACTGAGACACGGACAGTTTCACACTGAGATATCGAAAGTTTCACACTGAGATACGGACAGTTTCACACTGAGACACGGACAGTTTCACACTGAGAAACGGACAGTTTCACACGGAGATACGGACAGTTTCACACTGAGACACGGACAGTTTCACACTGAGATACGGACAGTTTCACACTGAGATATTGACAGTTTCACACTGAGACACGGACAGTTTCACACTGAGAAATCGACAGTTTCACACTGAGACACGAACAGTTTCACACTGAGATATCGACAGTTTCACACTGAGATACGGACAGTTTCACCCTGAGACACGGACAGTTTCACAATGGGATATCGACAGTTTCACACTGAGACACGGACAGTTTCACACTGAGACACGGACAGTTTCACACTGAGATATCGACAGTTTCACACTGAGATACGGACAGTTTCACACTGAGACACGGACAGTTTCACACTGAGACACGGACAGTTTCACACTGATATACGGACAGTTTCACACTGAGACACGGACAGTTTCACACTGAGATACGGACAGTTTCACACTGAGATATCGACAGTTTCACACTGAGATACCGACAGTTTCACACTGAGATACCGACAGTTTCACACTGAGACACGGACAGTTTCACACTGAGATACGGACAGTTTCACACTGAGATACGGACAGTTTCACACTGAGACACGGACAGTTTCACACTGAGAAATCGACAGTTTCACACTGAGACACGGACAGTTTCACACTGAGACACGGTCAGTTTCATACTGAGACACGGACAGTTTCACACTGAGATATCGACAGTTTCACACTGAGACACGGACAGTTTCACACTGAGATATTGACAGTTTCACACTGAGACACGGACAGTTTCACACTGAGATACGGACAGTTTCACACTGAGACACGGATAGATTCACACTGAGACACGGACAGTTTCACACTGAGATACGGATAGTTTCACACTGAGACACGGACAGTTTCACACTGAGACACGGACAGTTTCACACTGAGACACGGACAGTTTCACACTGAGAAATCGACAGTTTCACACTGAGATACCGACAGTTTCACACTGAGATACCGACAGTTTCACACTGAGACACGGAGAGTTTCACACTGAGATACGGACAGTTTCACACTGAGACACGGACAGTTTCACACTGAGACACGGACAGTTTCACACTGAGACACGGACAGTTTCACACTGAGAAATCGACAGTTTCACACTGAGACACGGACAGTTTCACACTGAGACACGGACAGTTTCACACTGAGATACGGACAGTTTCACACTGAGATATCGACAGTTTCACACTGAGACACGGGCAGTTTCACACTGAGACACGGACAGTTTCACACTGAGAGACGGACAGTTTCACACTGAGAAATCGACAGTTTCACACTGAGACACGGACAGTTTCACACTGAGACACGGACAGTTTCACACTGAGATATCGACAGTTTCACACTGAGACACGAACAGTTTCACACTGAGATATTGACAGTTTCACACTGAGACACGGACAGTTTCACACTGAGAAATCGACAGTTTCACACTGAGACACGGACAGTTTCACACTGAGACACGGTCAGTTTCACACTGAGACATGGACAGTTTCACACTGAGATATCGACAGTTTCACACTGAGACACGGACAGTTTCACACTGAGATATCGACAGTTTCACACTGAGATACGGACAGTTTCACCCTGAGACACGGACAGTTTCACACTGAGATATCGACAGTTTCACACTGAGACACGGACAGTTTCACACTGAGACACGGACAGTTTCACACTGAGATACGGACAGTTTCACACTGAGACACGGACAGTTTCACACTGAGACACGGACAGTTTCACACTGAGAAATCGACAGTTTCACACTGAGAAACGGACAGTTTCACACTGAGATACGGACAGTTTCACACTGAGACACGGACAGTTTCACACTGAGATACGGACAGTTTCACACTGAGATATCGACAGTTTCACACTGAGACACGGGCAGTTTCACACTGAGACACGGACAGTTTCACACTGAGACACGGACAGTTTCACACTGAGAAATCGACAGTTTCACACTGAGACACGGACAGTTTCACACTGAGACACGGACAGTTTCACACTGAGACACGGACAGTTTCACACTGAGAAACGGACAGTTTCACACTGAGACACGGTCAGTTTCACACTGAGACACGGACAGTTTCACACTGAGATATCGACAGTTTCACACTGAGACACGAACAGTTTCACACTGAGATATTGACAGTTTCACACTGAGACACGGACAGTTTCACACTGAGAAATCGACAGTTTCACACTGAGACACGGACAGTTTCACACTGAGACACGGTCAGTTTCACACTGAGACATGGACAGTTTCACACTGAGATATCGACAGTTTCACACTGAGACACGGACAGTTTCACACTGAGATACGGACAGTTTCACACTGAGACACGGATAGATTCACACTGAGACACGGACAGTTTCACACTGAGATATCGACAGTTTCACACTGAGACACGGACAGTTTCACACTGAGACACGGACAGTTTCACACTGAGATACGGACAGTTTCACACTGAGACACGGACAGTTTCACACTGAGACACGGACAGTTTCACACTGAGAAATCGACAGTTTCACACTGAGAAACGGACAGTTTCACACTGAGATACGGACAGTTTCACACTGAGACACGGACAGTTTTACACTGAGATACGGACAGTTTCACACTGAGATATCGACAGTTTCACACTGAGACACGGGCAGTTTCACACTGAGACACGGACAGTTTCACACTGAGAGACGGACAGTTTCACACTGAGAAATCGACAGTTTCACACTGAGACACGGACAGTTTCACACTGAGACACGGACAGTTTCACACTGAGATACGGACAGTTTCACACTGAGACACGGACAGTTTCACACTGAGATATCGACAGTTTCACACTGAGACACGAACAGTTTCACACTGAGATATTGACAGTTTCACACTGAGACACGGTCAGTTTCACACTGAGACACGGTCAGTTTCACACTGAGACATGGACAGTTTCACACTGAGATATCGACAGTTTCACACTGAGACACGGACAGTTTCACACTGAGATATCGACAGTTTCACACTGAGATACGGACAGTTTCACCCTGAGACACGGACAGTTTCACACTGAGATATCGACAGTTTCACACTGAGACACGGACAGTTTCACACTGAGACACGGACAGTTTCACACTGAGATACGGACAGTTTCACACTGAGACACGGACAGTTTCACACTGAGAAATCGACAGTTTCACACTGAGACACGGACAGTTTCACACTGAGACACGGACAGTTTCACACTGAGACACGGACAGTTTCACACTGAGATATCGACAGTTTCACACTGAGACACGGACAGTTTCACACTGAGATATTGACAGTTTCACACTGAGATACCGACAGTTTCACACTGAGACACGGACAGTTTCACACTGAGATACGGACAGTTTCACACTGAGACACGGACAGTTTCACACTGAGACACGGACAGTTTCACACTGAGAAACCGACAGTTTCACACTGAGAAACGGACAGTTTCACACTGAGATACGGACAGTTTCACACTGAGACACGGACAGTTTCACACTGAGATACGGACAGTTTCACACTGAGATATCGACAGTTTCAGACTGAGACACGGGCAGTTTCACACTGAGACACGGACAGTTTCACACTGAGACACGGACAGTTTCACACTTAGAAATCGACAGTTTCACACTGAGACACGGACAGTTTCACACTGAGACACGGTCAGTTTCACACTGAGACACGGACAGTTTCACACTGAGATATCGACAGTTTCACACTGAGACACGAACAGTTTCACACTGAGATATTGACAGTTTCACACTGAGACACGGACAGTTTCACACTGAGAAATCGACAGTTTCACACTGAGACACGGACAGTTTCACACTGAGACACGGACAGTTTCACACTGAGACATGGACAGTTTCACACTGAGATATCGACAGTTTCACACTGAGACACGGACAGTTTCACACTGAGACATCGACAGTTTCACACTGAGATATCGACAGTTTCACACTGAGACACGGACAGTTTCACACTGAGATATCGACAGTTTCACACTGAGACACGGACAGTTTCACACTGAGACACGGACAGTTTCACACTGAGATATCGACAGTTTCACACTGAGATACGGACAGTTTCACACTGAGATATCGACAGTTTCACACTGAGACACGGACAGTTTCACACTGAGACACGGACAGTTTCACACTGAGACACGGACAGTTTCACACTGAGATATCGACAGTTTCACACTGAGACACGGACAGTTTCACACTGAGACACGGACAGTTTCACACTGAGACACGGACAGTTTCACACTGAGATATCGACAGTTTCACACTGAGATATCGACAGTTTCACACTGAGATATCGACAGTTTCACACTGAGACACGGACAGTTTCACACTGAGATACGGACAGTTTCACACTGAGACACGGACAGTTTCACACTGAGACACGGACAGTTTCACACTGAGACACGGACAGTTTCACACTGAGATACGGACAGTTTCACACTGAGAAATCGACAGTTTCACACTGAGACACGGACAGTTTCACACTGAGACACGGTCAGTTTCACACTGAGACACGGACAGTTTCACACTGAGATATCGACAGTTTCACACTGAGACACGGACAGTTTCACACTGAGATATTGACAGTTTCACACTGAGATACCGACAGTTTCACACTGAGACACGGACAGTTTCACACTGAGACACGGACAGTTTCACACTGATATACGGACAGTTTCACACTGAGACACGGACAGTTTCACACTGAGACACGGACAGTTTCACACTGAGATACGGACAGTTTCACACTGAGATATCGACAGTTTCACACTGAGATATCGACAGTTTCACACTGAGACACGGACAGTTTCACACTGAGATACGGACAGTTTCACACTGAGACACGGACAGTTTCACACTGAGACACGGACAGTTTCACACTGAGACACGGTCAGTTTCACACTGAGACACGGACAGTTTCACACTGAGATACGGACAGTTTCACACTGAGACACGGACAGTTTCACACTGAATCACGGACAGTTTCACACTGAGATACGGACAGTTTCACACTGAGACATCGACAGTTTCACACTGAGATACCGACAGTTTCACACTGAGACACGGACAGTTTCACACTGATACACGGACAGTTTCACACTGAGACACGGACAGTTTCACACTGAGACACGGACAGTTTCACACTGAGATACGGACAGTTTCACACTGAGATACTGACAGTTTCACACTGAGACACGGACAGTTTCACACTGAGACACGGACAGTTTCACACTGAGATATCGACAGTTTCACACTGAGATACGGACAGTTTCACACTGAGATATTGACAGTTTCACACTGAGACACGGACAGTTTCACACTGAGACACGGACAGTTTCACACTGAGAAATCGACAGTTTCACACTGAGACACGGATAGTTTCACACTGAGACACGGACAGTTTCACACTGAGATACGGACAGTTTCACACTGAGATACGGACAGTTTCACACTGAGACACGAACAGTTTCACATTGAGATATCGAGAGTTTCACACTGAGATAACGACAGTTTCACACTGAGACACGGACAGTTTCACACTGAGACACGGACAGTTTCACACTGAGATACGGACAGTTTCACACTGAGATATCGACAGTTTCACACTGAGACACGCACAGTTTCACACTGAGACACGGACAGTTTCACACTGAGATACGGACAGTTCACACTGAGATACCGACAGTTTCACACTGAGACACGGACAGTTTCACACTGAGAAACGGACAGTTTCACGCTGAGACACGGACCGTTTCACGCTGAGACACGGACAGTTTCACACGGAGATACGGACAGTTTCACACTGAGACACGGACAGTTTCACACTGAGATACGGACAGTTTCACACTGAGACACGGACAGTTTCACACTGAGACACGGACAGTTTCACACTGAGATATCGACAGTTTCACACTGAGACACGGACAGTTTCAC
This sequence comes from Mobula birostris, assembly GCF_030028105.1. Classification (NCBI taxonomy): domain Eukaryota; kingdom Metazoa; phylum Chordata; class Chondrichthyes; order Myliobatiformes; family Myliobatidae; genus Mobula; species Mobula birostris. The sequence continues at coordinate 10,078 of NW_027277380.1, read as the reverse complement.
ACTGAGAAATCGACAGTTTCACACTGAGACACGGACAGTTTCACACTGAGATATCGACAGTTTCACACTGAGACACGGACAGTTTCACACTGAGAAATCGACAGTTTCACACTGAGACACGGACAGTTTCACACTGAGATATCGACAGTTTCACACTGAGACACGGACAGTTTCACACTGAGACACGGAGAGTTTCACACTGAGATACTGACAGTTTCACACTGAGACACGGACAGTTTCACACTGAGACACGGACAGTTTCACACTGAGATACGGACAGTTTCACACTGAGACATGGACAGTTTCACACTGAGACACGGACAGTTTCACACTGAGACACGGACAGTTTCACACTGAGATATCGACAGTTTCACACTGAGACACGGACAGTTTCACACTGAGATACGGACAGTTTCACACTGAGACACGGACAGTTTCACACTGATACACGGACAGTTTCACACTGAGACACGGACAGTTTCACACTGAGACACGGGCAGTTTCACACTGAGACACGGTCAGTTTCACACTGAGATACGGACAGTTTCACACTGAGACACGGACAGTTTCACACTGAGACACGGTCAGTTTCACACTGAGATACGGACAGTTTCACACTGAGACACGGACAGTTTCACACTGAGACACGGACAGTTTCACACTGAGACACGGACAGTTTCACACTGAGATACGGACAGTTTCACACTGAGATATCGACAGTTTCACACTGAGATACGGACAGTTTCACCCTGAGACACGGACAGTTTCACATTGAGATATCGACAGTTTCACACTGAGACACGGACAGTTTCACACTGAGACACGGACAGTTTCACACTGAGATACGGACAGTTTCACACTGAGATACGGACAGTTTCACACTGAGATATCGACAGTTTCACACTGAGATACGGACAGTTTCACACTGAGACACGGACAGTTTCACACTGAGACACGGACAGTTTCACACTGAGACACGGACAGTTTCACACTGAGATATCGACAGTTTCACACTGAGACACGGACAGTTTCACACTGAGACACGGACAGTTTCACACTGAGATACGGACAGTTTCACACTGAGATACGGACAGTTTCACACTGAGATATCGACAGTTTCACACTGAGATACGGACAGTTTCACACTGAGATACGGACAGTTTCACACTGAGATATCGACAGTTTCACACTGAGACACCGACAGTTTCACACTGAGACACGGACAGTTTCACACTGAGATACGGACAGTTTCACACTGAGATACGGACAGTTTCACACTGTGACACGGACAGTTTCACACTGAGACACGGACAGTTTCACACTGAGACACGGACAGTTTCACACTGAGATATCGACAGTTTCACACTGAGACACGGACAGTTTCACACTGAGACACGGACAGTTTCACACTGAGATACGGACAGTTTCACACTGAGACACGGACAGTTTCACACTGAGATATCGACAGTTTCACACTGAGACACGGACAGTTTCACACTGAGACACGGGCAGTTTCACACTGAGACACGGACAGTTTCACACTGAGACACGGACAGTTTCACACTGAGATATCGACAGTTTCACACTGAGATACGGACAGTTTCATACTGAGAAACGGACAGTTTCACACTGAGATATACGGACACTTTCACACTGAGACACGGACAGTTTCACACTCAGACACGGACAGCTTCACACTGAGACACGGACAGTTTCACACTGAGACACGGACAGTTTCACACTGAGATATCGACAGTTTCACACTGAGACACGGACAGTTTCATACTGAGAAACGGACAGTTTCACACTGAGATACGGATAGTTTCACACTGAGATATCGACAGTTTCACACTGAGACACGGACAGTTTCACACTGAGAAACGGACAGTTTCACACTGAGACACGGACACTTTCACACTGAGACACGGACAGTTTCACACTCAGACACGGACAGCTTCACACTGAGACACGGACAGTTTCACATTGAGACACGGACAGTTTCACACTGAGATATTGACAGTTTCACACTGAGACACGGACAGTTTCACACTGAGACACGGACAGTTTCACACGGAGATACGGACAGTTTCACACTGAGACACGGACAGTTTCACACTGAGATACGGACAGTTTCACATTGAGACACGGACAGTTTCACACTGAGATATTGACAGTTTCACACTGAGACACGGACAGTTTCACACTGAGACACGGACAGTTTCACACTGAGATATCGAAAGTTTCACACTGAGATACGGACAGTTTCACACTGAGACACGGACAGTTTCACACTGAGAAACGGACAGTTTCACACGGAGATACGGACAGTTTCACACTGAGACACGGACAGTTTCACACTGAGATACGGACAGTTTCACACTGAGATATTGACAGTTTCACACTGAGACACGGACAGTTTCACACTGAGAAATCGACAGTTTCACACTGAGACACGAACAGTTTCACACTGAGATATCGACAGTTTCACACTGAGATACGGACAGTTTCACCCTGAGACACGGACAGTTTCACAATGGGATATCGACAGTTTCACACTGAGACACGGACAGTTTCACACTGAGACACGGACAGTTTCACACTGAGATATCGACAGTTTCACACTGAGATACGGACAGTTTCACACTGAGACACGGACAGTTTCACACTGAGACACGGACAGTTTCACACTGATATACGGACAGTTTCACACTGAGACACGGACAGTTTCACACTGAGATACGGACAGTTTCACACTGAGATATCGACAGTTTCACACTGAGATACCGACAGTTTCACACTGAGATACCGACAGTTTCACACTGAGACACGGACAGTTTCACACTGAGATACGGACAGTTTCACACTGAGATACGGACAGTTTCACACTGAGACACGGACAGTTTCACACTGAGAAATCGACAGTTTCACACTGAGACACGGACAGTTTCACACTGAGACACGGTCAGTTTCATACTGAGACACGGACAGTTTCACACTGAGATATCGACAGTTTCACACTGAGACACGGACAGTTTCACACTGAGATATTGACAGTTTCACACTGAGACACGGACAGTTTCACACTGAGATACGGACAGTTTCACACTGAGACACGGATAGATTCACACTGAGACACGGACAGTTTCACACTGAGATACGGATAGTTTCACACTGAGACACGGACAGTTTCACACTGAGACACGGACAGTTTCACACTGAGACACGGACAGTTTCACACTGAGAAATCGACAGTTTCACACTGAGATACCGACAGTTTCACACTGAGATACCGACAGTTTCACACTGAGACACGGACAGTTTCACACTGAGATACGGACAGTTTCACACTGAGACACGGACAGTTGCACACTGAGACACGGACAGTTTCACACTGAGACACGGACAGTTTCACACTGAGAAATCGACAGTTTCACACTGAGACACGGACAGTTTCACACTGAGACACGGACAGTTTCACACTGAGACACGGACAGTTTCACACTGAGATACGGACAGTTTCACACTGAGATACTGACAGTTTCACACTGAGACACGGACAGTTTCACACTGAGACACGGACAGTTTCACACTGAGATATCGACAGTTTCACACTGAGATACGGACAGTTTCACACTGAGATATTGACAGTTTCACACTGAGACACGGACAGTTTCACACTGAGACACGGACAGTTTCACACTGAGACACGGACAGTTTCACACTGAGAAATCGACAGTTTCACACTGAGACACGGATAGTTTCACACTGAGACACGGACAGTTTCACACTGAGATACGGACAGTTTCACACTGAGATACGGACAGTTTCACACTGAGACACGAACAGTTTCACATTGAGATATCGAGAGTTTCACACTGAGATAACGACAGTTTCACACTGAGACACGGACAGTTTCACACTGAGACACGGACAGTTTCACACTGAGATACGGACAGTTTCACACTGAGATATCGACAGTTTCACACTGAGACACGGACAGTTTCACACTGAGACACGGACAGTTTCACACTGAGATACGGACAGTTCACACTGAGATACCGACAGTTTCACACTGAGACACGGACAGTTTCACACTGAGAAACGGACAGTTTCACGCTGAGACACGGACCGTTTCACGCTGAGACACGGACAGTTTCACACGGAGATACGGACAGTTTCACACTGAGACACGGACAGTTTCACACTGAGATACGGACAGTTTCACACTGAGACACGGACAGTTTCACACTGAGACACGGACAGTTTCACACTGAGATATCGACAGTTTCACACTGAGACACGGACAGTTTCACACTGAGAAATCGACAGTTTCACACTGAGACACGGACAGTTTCACACTGAGATATCGACAGTTTCACACTGAGACACGGACAGTTTCACACTGAGAAATCGACAGTTTCACACTGAGACACGGACAGTTTCACACTGAGATATCGACAGTTTCACACTGAGACACGGACAGTTTCACACTGAGACACGGAGAGTTTCACACTGAGATACTGACAGTTTCACACTGAGACACGGACAGTTTCACACTGAGACACGGACAGTTTCACACTGAGATACGGACAGTTTCACACTGAGACATGGACAGTTTCACACTGAGACACGGACAGTTTCACACTGAGACACGGACAGTTTCACACTGAGATATCGACAGTTTCACACTGAGACACGGACAGTTTCACACTGAGATACGGACAGTTTCACACTGAGACACGGACAGTTTCACACTGATACACGGACAGTTTCACACTGAGACACGGACAGTTTCACACTGAGACACGGGCAGTTTCACACTGAGACACGGTCAGTTTCACACTGAGATACGGACAGTTTCACACTGAGACACGGACAGTTTCACACTGAGACACGGTCAGTTTCACACTGAGATACGGACAGTTTCACACTGAGACACGGACAGTTTCACACTGAGACACGGACAGTTTCACACTGAGACACGGACAGTTTCACACTGAGATACGGACAGTTTCACACTGAGATATCGACAGTTTCACACTGAGATACGGACAGTTTCACCCTGAGACACGGACAGTTTCACATTGAGATATCGACAGTTTCACACTGAGACACGGACAGTTTCACACTGAGACACGGACAGTTTCACACTGAGATACGGACAGTTTCACACTGAGATACGGACAGTTTCACACTGAGATATCGACAGTTTCACACTGAGATACGGACAGTTTCACACTGAGACACGGACAGTTTCACACTGAGACACGGACAGTTTCACACTGAGACACGGACAGTTTCACACTGAGACACGGACAGTTTCACACTGAGATATCGACAGTTTCACACTGAGACACGGACAGTTTCACACTGAGACACGGACTGTTTCACACTGAGATACGGACAGTTTCACACTGAGATACGGACAGTTTCACACTGAGATATCGACAGTTTCACACTGAGATACGGACAGTTTCACACTGAGATACGGACAGTTTCACACTGAGATATCGACAGTTTCACACTGAGACACCGACAGTTTCACACTGAGACACGGACAGTTTCACACTGAGATACGGACAGTTTCACACTGAGATACGGACAGTTTCACACTGTGACACGGACAGTTTCACACTGAGACACGGACAGTTTCACACTGAGACACGGACAGTTTCACACTGAGATATCGACAGTTTCACACTGAGACACGGACAGTTTCACACTGAGACACGGACAGTTTCACACTGAGATACGGACAGTTTCACACTGAGACACGGACAGTTTCACACTGAGATATCGACAGTTTCACACTGAGACACGGACAGTTTCACACTGAGACACGGGCAGTTTCACACTGAGACACGGACAGTTTCACACTGAGACACGGACAGTTTCACACTGAGATATCGACAGTTTCACACTGAGATACGGACAGTTTCATACTGAGAAACGGACAGTTTCACACTGAGATATACGGACACTTTCACACTGAGACACGGACAGTTTCACACTCAGACACGGACAGCTTCACACTGAGACACGGACAGTTTCACACTGAGACACGGACAGTTTCACACTGAGATATCGACAGTTTCACACTGAGACACGGACAGTTTCATACTGAGAAACGGACAGTTTCACACTGAGATACGGATAGTTTCACACTGAGATATCGACAGTTTCACACTGAGACACGGACAGTTTCACACTGAGAAACGGACAGTTTCACACTGAGACACGGACACTTTCACACTGAGACACGGACAGTTTCACACTCAGACACGGACAGCTTCACACTGAGACACGGACAGTTTCACATTGAGACACGGACAGTTTCACACTGAGATATTGACAGTTTCACACTGAGACACGGACAGTTTCACACTGAGACACGGACAGTTTCACACGGAGATACGGACAGTTTCACACTGAGACACGGACAGTTTCACACTGAGATACGGACAGTTTCACATTGAGACACGGACAGTTTCACACTGAGATATTGACAGTTTCACACTGAGACACGGACAGTTTCACACTGAGACACGGACAGTTTCACACTGAGATATCGAAAGTTTCACACTGAGATACGGACAGTTTCACACTGAGACACGGACAGTTTCACACTGAGAAACGGACAGTTTCACACGGAGATACGGACAGTTTCACACTGAGACACGGACAGTTTCACACTGAGATACGGACAGTTTCACACTGAGATATTGACAGTTTCACACTGAGACACGGACAGTTTCACACTGAGAAATCGACAGTTTCACACTGAGACACGAACAGTTTCACACTGAGATATCGACAGTTTCACACTGAGATACGGACAGTTTCACCCTGAGACACGGACAGTTTCACAATGGGATATCGACAGTTTCACACTGAGACACGGACAGTTTCACACTGAGACACGGACAGTTTCACACTGAGATATCGACAGTTTCACACTGAGATACGGACAGTTTCACACTGAGACACGGACAGTTTCACACTGAGACACGGACAGTTTCACACTGATATACGGACAGTTTCACACTGAGACACGGACAGTTTCACACTGAGATACGGACAGTTTCACACTGAGATATCGACAGTTTCACACTGAGATACCGACAGTTTCACACTGAGATACCGACAGTTTCACACTGAGACACGGACAGTTTCACACTGAGATACGGACAGTTTCACACTGAGATACGGACAGTTTCACACTGAGACACGGACAGTTTCACACTGAGAAATCGACAGTTTCACACTGAGACACGGACAGTTTCACACTGAGACACGGTCAGTTTCATACTGAGACACGGACAGTTTCACACTGAGATATCGACAGTTTCACACTGAGACACGGACAGTTTCACACTGAGATATTGACAGTTTCACACTGAGACACGGACAGTTTCACACTGAGATACGGACAGTTTCACACTGAGACACGGATAGATTCACACTGAGACACGGACAGTTTCACACTGAGATACGGATAGTTTCACACTGAGACACGGACAGTTCACACTGAGACACGGACAGTTTCACACTGAGACACGGACAGTTTCACACTGAGAAATCGACAGTTTCACACTGAGATACCGACAGTTTCACACTGAGATACCGACAGTTTCACACTGAGACACGGACAGTTTCACACTGAGATACGGACAGTTTCACACTGAGACACGGACAGTTGCACACTGAGACACGGACAGTTTCACACTGAGACACGGACAGTTTCACACTGAGAAATCGACAGTTTCACACTGAGACACGGACAGTTTCACACTGAGACACGGACAGTTTCACACTGAGATACGGACAGTTTCACACTGAGATATCGACAGTTTCACACTGAGACACGGGCAGTTTCACACTGAGACACGGACAGTTTCACACTGAGAGACGGACAGTTTCACACTGAGAAATCGACAGTTTCACACTGAGACACGGACAGTTTCACACTGAGACACGGACAGTTTCACACTGAGATATCGACAGTTTCACACTGAGACACGAACAGTTTCACACTGAGATATTGACAGTTTCACACTGAGACACGGACAGTTTCACACTGAGAAATCGACAGTTTCACACTGAGACACGGACAGTTTCACACTGAGACACGGTCAGTTTCACACTGAGACATGGACAGTTTCACACTGAGATATCGACAGTTTCACACTGAGACACGGACAGTTTCACACTGAGATATCGACAGTTTCACACTGAGATACGGACAGTTTCACCCTGAGACACGGACAGTTTCACACTGAGATATCGACAGTTTCACACTGAGACACGGACAGTTTCACACTGAGACACGGACAGTTTCACACTGAGATACGGACAGTTTCACACTGAGACACGGACAGTTTCACACTGAGACACGGACAGTTTCACACTGAGAAATCGACAGTTTCACACTGAGAAACGGACAGTTTCACACTGAGATACGGACAGTTTCACACTGAGACACGGACAGTTTCACACTGAGATACGGACAGTTTCACACTGAGATATCGACAGTTTCACACTGAGACACGGGCAGTTTCACACTGAGACACGGACAGTTTCACACTGAGACACGGACAGTTTCACACTGAGAAATCGACAGTTTCACACTGAGACACGGACAGTTTCACACTGAGACACGGACAGTTTCACACTGAGACACGGACAGTTTCACACTGAGAAACGGACAGTTTCACACTGAGACACGGTCAGTTTCACACTGAGACACGGACAGTTTCACACTGAGATATCGACAGTTTCACACTGAGACACGAACAGTTTCACACTGAGATATTGACAGTTTCACACTGAGACACGGACAGTTTCACACTGAGAAATCGACAGTTTCACACTGAGACACGGACAGTTTCACACTGAGACACGGTCAGTTTCACACTGAGACATGGACAGTTTCACACTGAGATATCGACAGTTTCACACTGAGACACGGACAGTTTCACACTGAGATACGGACAGTTTTCACACTGAGACACGGATAGATTCACACTGAGACACGGACAGTTTCACACTGAGATATCGACAGTTTCACACTGAGACACGGACAGTTTCACACTGAGACACGGACAGTTTCACACTGAGATACGGACAGTTTCACACTGAGACACGGACAGTTTCACACTGAGATACGGACAGTTCACACTGAGATACGGACAGTTTCACACTGAGACACGGACAGTTTCACACTGAGATACGGACAGTTTCACACTGAGATATCGACAGTTTCACACTGAGACACGGGCAGTTTCACACTGAGACACGGACAGTTTCACACTGAGACACGGACAGTTTCACACTGAGAAATCGACAGTTTCACACTGAGACACGGACAGTTTCACACTGAGACACGGACAGTTTCACACTGAGACACGGACAGTTTCACACTGAGACACGGACAGTTTCACACTGAGAAATCGACAGTTTCACACTGAGAAACGGACAGTTTCACACTGAGATACGGACAGTTTCACACTGAGAAACGGACAGTTTCACACTGAGATACGGACAGTTTCACACTGAGACACGGACAGTTTCACACTGAGATACGGACAGTTTCACACTGAGATATCGACAGTTTCACACTGAGACACGGGCAGTTTCACACTGAGACACGGACAGTTTCACACTGAGACACGGACAGTTTCACACTGAGAAATCGACAGTTTCACACTGAGACACGGACAGTTTCACACTGAGACACGGACAGTTTCACACTGAGACACGGACAGTTTCACACTGAGAAACGGACAGTTTCACACTGAGACTCGGTCAGTTTCACACTGAGACACGACAGTTTCACACTGAGATATCGACAGTTTCACACTGAGACACGAACAGTTTCACACTGAGATATTGACAGTTTCACACTGAGACACGGACAGTTTCACACTGAGAAATCGACAGTTTCACACTGAGACACGGACAGTTTCACACTGAGACACGGTCAGTTTCACACTGAGACATGGACAGTTTCACACTGAGATATCGACAGTTTCACACTGAGACACGGACAGTTTCACACTGAGATACGGACAGTTTCACA
>NW_027277379.1:0-28822 GCF_030028105.1 Mobula birostris | reverse complement strand
TGAAATCAGAGATTGGTATTTCAGGGGATGAGATTAAGGGCAGGTGTTTCAGGGCATGAGATTCCGGGCAGGAGTTTCAGGTTAGGAGATTCAAGGGCACGAGTATCAGGGCAAGTGTAATCAGGGGGATGAGATTCAGGGCAGGAGATTCAGGGCAGGAGATTCAGGGCTGGACTATCAGAGCAGGAGTTTCAGGGCATGAGATTAAGGTAAGGAGATTCAGGGCATGAGATTCAGATAAGGAAGATTCAGGGCATGAGATTCATGGCAGGATTTTCAGTGCATGAGATTCAGGTCAGGTGTTTCAGGGCAGTATTTTCAGGGCATGAGATTCAGGTAAGGTGTTTTAAGTGCATGAGATCAGGGCAGGTGTTTCAGGGCATGAGATTCAGGGTAGGTGTTTCAGGGGCATGAGATTCAGGACAGGAGATTCAGGGCATGAGATTCAGGACAGGATTTTCAGGGCAGTTGTTTCAGTGCATAAGATTCAGTGCATAAGATTCAGGGCAGGAGATTCAGGGCAGGAGATTCAGGAGGGCAGGAGATTCAGAGCAGGAGTTTCAGGGCAATGAGAGATTCAGGGCATGAGATTCAGGGCAGGAGTTTCAGGGGCAGGAGTATCAGGTATTAAGATTCACGAAAGGAGATTCAGGGCTTTGAGATTCAGGGCAGAATTTTCAGGGAATCATATTCAGGGCAGGTGTTTCAGGGAATGAGATTCAGGGCTGGAGATTAAGGGCAGTTGTGTTGAGTGGCATGAGATTCAGGGCAGGAGAGATTCAGGGCAGGGAGATTCAGGCTGGAGTATCAGTAGCAGGAGTTTCATGGCATTAGATTCAGGTAAGGAGATTCAGGGCAGGAGATTCAGGGCAGGATTTTCAGGGGCAGTTGTTTTCAGTGCATAAGATTCAGGGCATATGAATTCAGGGCAGGAGATTCAGAGCAGGAGTTTCAGGGCATGAGATTCAGGGCATGAGATTCAGGGCATGAGATTTCAGGGCAGGTGTTTCTGCACAGGAGATTCAGGGCAGGAGTTTCAGGGTAGGAGTGATCAGGGATTAAGATTCACGTAAGGAGATTCAGGGTATGAGATTCTGGGCAGAATTTTCAGGGAAATCATATTCAGGGCAGGGTGTTTCAGGGAATGAGATTCAGGGCCTGGAGATTAAGGGGCAGTTGTTTGAGGGCATGAGATTCAGGGCAGGAGATTCAGGGCAGGAGATTCAGGCTGGAGTATCAGAGCAGGAGTTTCATGGGCATTAGATTCAGGTAAGGAGATTCAGGGGCAGGAGATTCCGGGCAGGACTTTTTCAGGGCAGTTGTTTCAGTGCATAAGATTCAGGGGCATATGATTCAAGGGCAGGAGATTCAGAGCAGGGAGTTTCAGGGCAATGAGATTCAGGGCATGAGATTCAGGGCATGAGATTCAGGGCAGGTGTTTCTGCACAGGAGATTCAGGGGCAGGAGTTTCAGGGTAGGAGTATCAGGGATTAAGATTCACGTAAGGAGATTCAGGGTATGAGATTCTGGGCAGAATTTTCAGGGAATCATATTCAGGGCAGGTGTTTTCAGGGAAATGAGATTCAGGGCTGGAGATTAAGGGCAGTTGTTTGAGGGCATGAGATTCAGGGCAGGAGATTCAGGGCATGAGATTCAGGGCAGGAGATTCAGAGCAGGAGTTTCAGGGCATGAGATTAAGGTAAGGAGATTCAGGGCATGAGATTCAGATAAGGAGATTCAGGGCATGAGATTCAGGGCAGGTGTTTCAGGGCATGAGATTCAGGACAGCAGAATTAGGGCAGGAGATTTCAGGGCAGGAGATTCAGGGCAGCGGAGTTTCAGCGCATGAGATACAATGCAGGAGTATCGGGGGCACGAGATTCAGGTAAGGAGATTCAGGGCAGTATTTTCAGGGCGTGAGTTTCAGGGCAGGCGTTTCAGGGCATGAGATTCAGGACAGTAGATTCAGCGCAGTAGAATCAGGACAGGATTTTCAGGGCGTGAGATTCAGGACAGGAGATTCAGGGCATGATTTTTAAGGGCAGTTTGTTTCAGTGCATAAGATTCAGGGGGCATAAGATTCAGGGCAGGAGATTCAGAGCAGGAGTTTCAGGGCATGAGATTCAGGGCATGAGATTCAGGGTAGGTGTTTCTGCACAGGAGATTCAGGGGCAGGAGTTTCAGGTTAGGAGATTCAGGGCAGCAGTTTCAGGGCAGGAGTTTCAGGGCATGAGATTCAGGGAAGAAGAATCAGGGCATCAGACTCAGGACAGGGGGATTCTGCACTGGAGATTCAGGCATGAGTTTCAGGGCAGGAGATTCAGGGCATGCATGAGATTCAGGGCAGGAGATTCAGGCAGGGAGTTTCAGGGCCTGAGATTCAGGGCATAAGATTCAGGGCAGGAGATTCAGAGCAGGAGTTTCAGGGCATGAAATTCAGGATTGGTGTTTCAGGGGATGAGATTCAGGTGGCAGAAGATTCAGGGCAGGTGTTTCAGGGCATGAGATTCAGGGCAGGAAGTTTCTGGTTAGGAGATTCAGGGCAGCAGTTTCAGGGCAGGAGTTTCAGGGCATGAGATTCAGGGAAGAAGAATCAGGGCATCAGATTCAGGACAGGGTTTCTGCACTGGAGATTCCAGGGCAGCAGATTCAGGGCATGAGTTTCAGGGCAGGAGATTCAGGCATGAGATTCATGAAAGGAGAATCAGGGCATCAGACTCAGGACAGGGGATTCTGCACTGGAGATTCAGGCATGAGTTTCAGGGCAGGAGATTCAGGTGCATGAGATTCAGGGCAGGAGATTCAGGGCAGGGAGATTCAGGCAGGAGTTTCAGGGCCTGAGATTCAGGGCATAAGATTCAGGGCAGGAGATTCAGAGCAGGAGTTTCAGGGCATGAGATTCAGGGCTGGATGTCAGGGCAGGAGATTCAGGTCATGAGATAGGGGGCAGGAGTTTCAGGGCATGAGATTCAGGGCAGGTGTTTGAGGGCATGAGATTCAATGCAGGATCTTCAGGGCATGAGATTCAGGGAAGGAGATTCAGGGCATGAGAGATTCAGGGCAGGTGTGTTTCAGGCATGAGATTCAATGCAGGAGTTTCAGAGCATGAAATTCAGGACAGGTGTTTCAGGGGGATGAGATTCAGGGCAGGTGTTTCAGGGCATGAGATTCAGGAAGGGGAGTTTCAGGTTAAGAGATTCAGGGCAGGAGTTTCAGGGCAAGGATTATCAGGGCATGAGATTCAGGTAAGGAGATTCAGGGCAGGATATTCAGGGAACCAGATTCAGGGGAGTTGTTTAAGGTCATGAGATTCAGGCAGAAGATTCAGGCTTGTGACTCAGAACTGGAGTTTCAGAGCAGGAGTTTCAGGGCATGAGATTCAGATAAGGAGATTCAGGGCATGAGATTCAGGGCAGGATTTTCAGGGGCATGAGATTCAGGGCAGGTGTTTCAGTGCATGAGTATTCAGGGCAGGTGTTTCAGGGTATGAGATTCAGGGCAGGTGTTTCAGGACACCCCCCCAAACTCCCAACACATTCAGGAGTCAGGTAGGTTTTTCAGTGCATGAGATTCAGGGCAGGTGTTTCAGGTCCCAAGCTTCAGGGCAGGAGAATTCAGGGCATGTGATTCAGGGCTGGAGTTTCAGTGCAGGAGTTTCAGGGCATGAGATTCAGGGCAGGAGATTCAGGGCAGGAGATTCAGGCTGGAGTATCAGAGCAGGAGTTTCAGGGCATTAGATTCAGGTAAGGAGATTCAGGGCAGGAGATTCAGGGCAGGATTTTCAGGGCAGTTGTTTCAGTGCATAAGATTCAGGGCATATGATTCAGGGCAGGAGATTCAGAGCAGGAGTTTCAGGGCATGAGATTCAGGGCATGAGATTCAGGGCAGGGTGTTTCTGCACAGGAGATTCAGGGCAGGAGTTTCAGGTTAGGAGATTCAAGGGCAGCAGTTTCAGGGCAGGAGTTTCAGGGCATGAGATTCAGGGAAGAAGAATCAGGGCATCAGATTCAGGACAAGGGTTTCTGCACTGGAGATTCAGGGCAGAAGATTCAGGGCAGGTGTTTCAGGTGCATGAGATTCAGGGCAGGACTTTTCTGGTTAGGAGATTCAGGGCAGCAGTTTCAGGGCAGGGAGTTTCAGGGCATGAGATTCAGGGAAGAAGAATCAGGGCATCAGATTCAGGACAGGGTTTCTGCACTGGAGATTCAGGGCAGCAGATTCAGGGCATGAGTTTCAGGGCAGGAGATTCAGGGCATGAGATTCATGAAAGGAGAATCAGGTGCATCAGACTCAGGACAGGGGATTCTGCACTGGAGATTCAGGGCATGAGTTTCAGGGCAGGAGATTCAGGGCATGAGATTCAGAGGGCAGGAGATTCAGGGCAGGAGATTCAGGCAGGAGTTTCAGGGCCTGAGATTCAGGGCATAAGATTCAGGGCAGGAGATTCAGAGCAGGAGTTTCAGGGCATGAGATTCAGGGCTGGATGTTCAGGGCAGGAGATTCAGGTCATGAGATAGGGGGGCAGGAGTTTCAGGGCATGAGATTCAGGGCAGGTGTTTGAGGGCATGAGATTCACTGCAGGATCTTCAGGGCATGAGATTTCAGGGAAGGAGATTCAGGGCATGAGATTCAGGGCAGGTGTTTCAGGCATGAGATTGAATGCAGGAGTTTCAGAGCATGAAATTCAGGACAGGTGTTTCAGGGGATGAGATTCAGGGCAGGTGTTTCAGGGCATGAGATTCAGGGAAGGAGTTTCAGGGAATCATATTCAGGGCAGGTGTTTTCAGGGAATGAGATTCAGGGCTGGAGATTAAGGGGCAGTTGTTTGAGGGCATGAGATTCAGGGCAGGAGATTCAGGGCAGGAGATTCAGGCTGGAGTATCAGAGCAGGAGTTTCAGGGGCATGAGATTCAGGGCATGAGATTCAGGGCAGGTGTTTCTGCACAGGAGATTCAGGGCAGGAGTATCAGGGATTAAGATTCACGTAAGGAGATTCAGGGTATGAGATTCTGGGCAGAATTTTCAGGGAATCACATTCAGGGCAGGTGTTTCAGGAATGAGATTCAGGGCTGGAGATTTAAGGGCAGTTGTTTGAGGGCATGAGATTCAGGGCAGGAGATTCAGGGCATGAGATTCAGGACAGGAGATTCAGAGCAGGAGTTTCAGGGCATGAGATTAAGGTAAGGAGATTCAGGGCATGAGATTCAGATAAGGAGATTCAGGGCATGAGATTCAGGGCAGGTGTTTCAGGGCATGAGATTCAGGACAGCAGATTTAGGGCAGGAGATTCAGGGCAGGAGATTCAGGGCAGGAGTTTCAGCGCATGAGATACAATGCAGGAGTATCGGGGCACGAGATTCAGGTAAGGAGATTCAGGGCATGAGATTCAGGGCAGTATTTTCAGGGCGTGAGTTTCAAGGGCAGGGCGTTTCAGGGCATGAGATTCAGGGCATGAGATTCAGGGTAGGTGTTTCTGCACAGGAGATTCAGGGCAGGAGTTTCAGGTTAGGAGATTCAGGGCAGCAGTTTCAGGGCAGGAGTTTCAGGGCATGAGATTCAGGGAAGAAGAATCAGGGCATCAGACTCAGGACAGGGTTTCTGCACTGGAGATTCAGGGCAGCAGATTCAGGGCATGAGTTTCAGGGCAGGAGATTCAGGGCATGAGATTCAGGGCAGGTGTTTTCTGCACAGGAGATTCAGGGCAGGAGTTTCAGGGCAGGAGTATCAGGGATTAAGATTCACGTAAGGAGATTCAGGGTATGAGATTCAGGACAGAATTTTCAGGGAATCATATTCAGGGGCAGGTGTTTCAGGGAATGAGATTCAGGGCTGGAGATTAAGAGCAGTTGTTTGAGGGCATGAGATTTAGGGCAGGAGATTCAGGGCATGAGATTCAGGGCAGGAGATTCAGAGCAGGAGTTTCAGGGCATGAGATTAAGGTAAGGAGATTCAGGGCATGAGATTCAGATAAGGAGATTCAGGGCATGAGATTCAGGGCAGGTGTTTCAGGGCATGAGATTCAGGACAGCAGATTTAGGGCAGGAGATTCAGGGCAGGAGATTCAGGGCAGGATTTTCAGGGCAGTTGTTTCAATGCATAAGATTCAGGGCATAAGATCCAGGGCAGGAGACTCAGAGCAGGAGTTTCAGGGCATGAGATTCAGGGCATGAGATTCAGGGTAGGTGTTTCTGCACAGGAGATTCAGGGCAGGAGTTTCAGGTAGGAGATTCAGGGCAGCAGTTTCAGGGCAGGAGTTTCAGGGCATGAGATTCAGGGAAGAAGAATCAGGGCATCAGATTCAGGACAGGGGTTCTGCACTGGAGATTCAGGGCAGCAGATTCAGGGCATGAGTTTCAGGGCAGGAGATTCAGGGCATGAGATTCATGAAAGGAGAATCAGGGCATCAGACTCAGGACAGGGGATTCTGCACTGGAGATTCAGGGCATGAGTTTCAGGGCAGGAGATTCAGGGCATGAGATTCAGGGCAGGAGATTCAGGGCAGGAGATTCAGGCAGGAGTTTCAGGGCCTGAGATTCAGGGCATAAGATTCAGGGCAGGAGATTCAGAGCAGGAGTTTCAGGGCATGAGATTCAGGGCTGGATGTTCAGGCAGGAGATTCAGGTCATGAGATAGGGGGCAGGAGTTTCAGGGCATGAGATTCAGGGCAGGTGTTTGAGGGCATGAGATTCAATGCAGGATCTTCAGGGCATGAGATTCAGGGAAGGAGATTCAGGGCATGAGATTCAGGGCAGGTGTTTCAGGCATGAGATTCAATGCAGGAGTTTCAGAGCATGAAATTCAGGACAGGTGTTTCAGGGGATGAGATTCAGGGCAGGTGTTTCAGGGCATGAGATTCAGGGAAGGAGTTTCAGGTCAAGAGATTCAGAGCAGGAGTTTCAGGGCAGGATTATCAGGGCATGAGATTCAGGTAAGGAGATTCAGGGCAGGATATTCAGGGAACCAGATTCAGGGGAGTTGTTTAAGGTCATGAGATTCAGGGCAGAAGATTCAGGGCTTGTGACTCAGGGCTGGAGTTTCAGAGCAGGAGTTTCAGGGCATGAGATTCAGATAAGGAGATTCAGGGCATGAGATTCAGGGCAGGATTTTCAGGCATGAGATTCAGGGCAGGTGTTTCAGTGCATGAGATTCAGGGCAGGTGTTTCAGGGTATGAGATTCAGGGCAGGTGTTTCAGGGCATGAGATACAGGGTAGGTTTTTCAGTGCATGAGTTTCAGGGCAGGTGTTTCAGGTCCCAAGCTTCAGGGCAGGAGATTCAGGGCATGTGATTCAGGGCTGGAGTTTCAGTGCAGGAGTTTCAGGGCATGAGATTCAGGTAAGGAGATTCAGGGCATGAGATTGAGGGCAGAATTTTCACGGTATGAGATTCAGGGCAGGTGTTTCAGTGCATGAGATTCAGGGCAGGTATTTCAGGGCAGGAGTTTCAGGGCAGGAGATTCAGGGCAGGAGATTCAGGGCAGGAGATTCCGGTCATGAGATAGGGTGCAGGAGTTTCAGGGCATGAGATTCAGGGAAGGTGTTTCAGGGAATGAGATTCAGAGCAGGATTTTCAGGGGATGAGATTCAGGGAAGGAGATTCAGGGCATGAGATTTAGGGCAGGAGTTTCAGGTCAGGAGATTCAGGGCACGAGTTTCAGGGCAAGTGTATCAGGGGATGAGATTCAGGGCAGGAGATTCAGGGCATGAGATTCAGGGCTGGAGTATCAGAGCAGGAGTTTAAGGGCATGAGATTCAAGTAAGGAGATTCAGGGCAGGATATTCAGGGCAGGTGTTTCGGGCATTAGATTCAATGCAGGAGTTTCAGAGCATGAAATTCAGGACAGGTGTTTCAGGGGATGAGATTCAGGGCTGGTGTTTCAGGGCATGAGATTCAGGTCAGGAGTTTCAGGTTAGGAGATTCAGGGCAGGAGTTTCAGGGCAGGATTATCAGGGCATGAGATTCAAGTAAGGAGATTCAGGGCAGGATATTCAGGGCATGAGATTCAGGACAGGTGTTTCAGGGCATGAGATTCAGGGCAGGAGTTTCAGAGCATGAGATTCAGGGCAGGTGTTTCGGGCATGAGATTCAATGCAGGAGTTTCAGAGCATGAAATTCAGGACAGGTGTTTCAGGGGATGAGATTCAGGGCTGGTGTTTCAGGGCATGAGATTCAGGGCAGGAGTTTCAGGTTAGGAGATTCAGGGCAGGAGTTTCAGGGCAGGATTATCAGGGCATGAGATTCAGGTAAGGAGATTCAGGGCAGGATATTCAGGGAACCAGATTCAGGGCAGGTGTTTCAGGGCATGAGATTCAGAGCAGGAGATTCAGGGCAGGAGGTTCAGGGGTGTTGTTTAAGGTCATGAGATTCAGGGCAGGAGATTCAGGGCAGGATTTTCAGGGCATGAGATTCAGGGCATGAGATTCAGGGCATGAGATTCAGGGCAGGTGTTTCAGGGCAGGAGATTCAGGGCAGGAGATTCAGGGCAGGAGTTTCAGGGCATGAGATTCAGGGAAGGAGATTCAGGGCATGAGATTCAGGGCATGAGATTCAGGGCAGGAGTTTCTGCACAGGAGATTCAGGGCAGGAGATTCAGGGCAGGATTTTCAGGACAGTTGTTTCAGTGCATAAGATTCAGGGCATATGATTCAGGGCAGGAGATTCAGAGCAGGAGCTTCAGGGCATGAGATTCAGGGTAGGTGTTTCTGCACAGGAGATTCAGGGCAGGAGTTTCAGGGCAGGAGTATCAGGGATTAAGATTCACGTAAGGAGATTCAGGGCATGAGATTCTGGGCAGAATTTTCAGGGAATCATATTCAGGGCAGGTGTTTCAGGGAATGAGATTCAGCGCTGGAGATTAAGGGCAGTTGTTTGAGGGCATGAGATTCAGGGCAGGAGATTCAGGGCTGGAGTATCAGAGCAGGAGTTTCAGGGCATGAGATTAAGGTAAGGAGATTCAGGGCATGAGATTCAGATAAGGAGATTCAGGGCATGAGATTCAGGGCAGGATTTTCAGGGCATGAGATTCAGGCAGGTGCTCCAGTGCATGAGATTCAGGGCAGGTGTTTCAGGGCAGGTGTTTCAGGGCAGGAATTTCAGGGCATGAGATTCAGGGCAGTTTTTTCAGTGCATGAGAATCAGGGCAGGAGATTCAGGGCATGAGATTCAGGGCAGGTGTTTCAGGGCAGGAGTTTCAGGGCAGGAGATTCAGGGCAGGAGATTCAGGGCAGGAGTTTCCGGGCATGAGATTTGGGCAGTTGTTTCAGGGCATGAAATTCAGGGGTAGAGATTCAGGGCAGGAGATTCCGGTCATGAGATAGGGTGGAGGAGTTTCAGGGCATGAGATTCAGGGAAGGTGTTTCAGGGAATGAGATTTAGGGCAGGAGTTTCAGGTCAGGAGATTCAGGGCAGGAGTTTCAGAGCATGAAATTCAGGATTGGTGTTTCAGGGGATGAGATTCAGGGCAGGAGATTCAGGGCAGGTGTTTCAGGGCATGAGATTCAGGGCTGGAGTTTCAGGTTAGGAGATTCAGGGCACGAGTTTCAGGGCAAGTGTATCAGGGGATGAGATTCAGGGCAGGAGATTCAGGGCATGAGATTCAGGGCTGGAGTATCAGAGCAGGAGTTTCAGGGCATGAGATTCAAGTAAGGAGATTCAGGGCAGGATATTCAGGGCATGAGATTCAGGACAGGTGTTTCAGGGCATGAGATTCAGGGCAGGTGTTTCGGGCATTAGATTCAATGCAGGAGTTTCAGAGCATGAAATTCAGGACAGGTGTTTCAGGGGATGAGATTCAGGGCTGGTGTTTCAGGGCATGAGATTCAGGGCAGGAATTTCAGGTTAGGAGATTCAGGGCAGGAGTTTCAGGGCAGGATTATCAGGGCATGAGATTCAAGTAAGGAGATTCAGGGCAGGATATTCAGGGCATGAGATTCAGGACAGGTGTTTCAGGGCATGAGATTCAGGGCAGGAGTTTCAGAGCATGAGATTCAGGGCAGGTGTTTCGGGCATGAGATTCAATGCAGGAGTTTCAGAGCATGAAATTCAGGACAGGTGTTTCAGGGGATGAGATTCAGGGCTGGTGTTTCAGGGCATGAGATTCAGGGCAGGTGTTTCAGTGCATGAGATTCAGGGCAGGTGTTTCAGGGCAGGAGATTCAGGGCAGGAGATTCAGGGCAGGATTTTCAGGGCATGAGATTCAGGGAAGGAGATTCAGGGCATGAGATTCAGGGCAGGAGTTTCTGCACAGGAGATTCAGGGCAGGAGTTTCAGGTCAGGAGATTCACGGCAGGAGTTTCAGAGCATGAAATTCAGGATTGGTATTTCAGGGGATGAGATTAAGGGCAGGTGTTTCAGGGCATGAGATTCCGGGCAGGAGTTTCAGGTTAGGAGATTCAGGGCACGAGTATCAGGGCAAGTGTATCAGGGGATGAGATTCAGGGCAGGAGATTCAGGGCAGGAGATTCAGGGCTGGACTATCAGAGCAGGAGTTTCAGGGCATGAGATTAAGGTAAGGAGATTCAGGGCATGAGATTCAGATAAGGAGATTCAGGGCATGAGATTCATGGCAGGATTTTCAGTGCATGAGATTCAGGTCAGGTGTTTCAGGGCAGTATTTTCAGGGCATGAGATTCAGGTAAGGTGTTTAAGTGCATGAGATTCAGGGCAGGTGTTTCAGGGCATGAGATTCAGGGTAGGTGTTTCAGGGCATGAGATTCAGGACAGGAGATTCAGGGCATGAGATTCAGGACAGGATTTTCAGGGCAGTTGTTTCAGTGCATAAGATTCAGTGCATAAGATTCAGGGCAGGAGATTCAGGGCAGGAGATTCAGGGCAGGAGATTCAGAGCAGGAGTTTCAGGGCATGAGATTCAGGGCATGAGATTCAGGGCAGGAGTTTCAGGGCAGGAGTATCAGGTATTAAGATTCACGAAAGGAGATTCAGGGCTTGAGATTCAGGGCAGAATTTTCAGGGAATCATATTCAGGGCAGGTGTTTCAGGGAATGAGATTCAGGGCTGGAGATTAAGGGCAGTTGTTTGAGGGCATGAGATTCAGGGCAGGAGATTCAGGGCAGGAGATTCAGGCTGGAGTATCAGAGCAGGAGTTTCATGGCATTAGATTCAGGTAAGGAGATTCAGGGCAGGAGATTCAGGGCAGGATTTTCAGGGCAGTTGTTTCAGTGCATAAGATTCAGGGCATATGATTCAGGGCAGGAGATTCAGAGCAGGAGTTTCAGGGCATGAGATTCAGGGCATGAGATTCAGGGCATGAGATTCAGGGCAGGTGTTTCTGCACAGGAGATTCAGGGCAGGAGTTTCAGGGTAGGAGTATCAGGGATTAAGATTCACGTAAGGAGATTCAGGGTATGAGATTCTGGGCAGAATTTTCAGGGAATCATATTCAGGGCAGGTGTTTCAGGGAATGAGATTCAGGGCTGGAGATTAAGGGCAGTTGTTTGAGGGCATGAGATTCAGGGCAGGAGATTCAGGGCAGGAGATTCAGGCTGGAGTATCAGAGCAGGAGTTTCATGGCATTAGATTCAGGTAAGGAGATTCAGGGCAGGAGATTCAGGGCAGGATTTTCAGGGCAGTTGTTTCAGTGCATAAGATTCAGGGCATATGATTCAGGGCAGGAGATTCAGAGCAGGAGTTTCAGGGCATGAGATTCAGGGCATGAGATTCAGGGCATGAGATTCAGGGCAGGTGTTTCTGCACAGGAGATTCAGGGCAGGAGTTTCAGGGTAGGAGTATCAGGGATTAAGATTCACGTAAGGAGATTCAGGGTATGAGATTCTGGGCAGAATTTTCAGGGAATCATATTCAGGGCAGGTGTTTCAGGGAATGAGATTCAGGGCTGGAGATTAAGGGCAGTTGTTTGAGGGCATGAGATTCAGGGCAGGAGATTCAGGGCATGAGATTCAGGGCAGGAGATTCAGAGCAGGAGTTTCAGGGCATGAGATTAAGGTAAGTAGATTCAGGGCATGAGATTCAGATAAGGAGATTCAGGGCATGAGATTCAGGGCAGGTGTTTCAGGGCATGAGATTCAGGACAGCAGATTTAGGGCAGGAGATTCAGGGCAGGAGATTCAGGGCAGGAGTTTCAGCGCATGAGATACAATGCAGGAGTATCGGGGCACGAGATTCAGGTAAGGAGATTCAGGGCAGTATTTTCAGGGCGTGAGTTTCAGGGCAGGCGTTTCAGGGCATGAGATTCAGGACAGTAGATTCAGCGCAGTAGAATCAGGACAGGATTTTCAGGGCGTGAGATTCAGGACAGGAGATTCAGGGCATGATTTTAAGGGCAGTTGTTTCAGTGCATAAGATTCAGGGCATAAGATTCAGGGCAGGAGATTCAGAGCAGGAGTTTCAGGGCATGAGATTCAGGGCATGAGATTCAGGGTAGGTGTTTCTGCACAGGAGATTCAGGGCAGGAGTTTCAGGTTAGGAGATTCAGGGCAGCAGTTTCAGGGCAGGAGTTTCAGGGCATGAGATTCAGGGAAGAAGAATCAGGGCATCAGACTCAGGACAGGGGATTCTGCACTGGAGATTCAGGGCATGAGTTTCAGGGCAGGAGATTCAGGGCATGAGATTCAGGGCAGGAGATTCAGGCAGGAGTTTCAGGGCCTGAGATTCAGGGCATAAGATTCAGGGCAGGAGATTCAGAGCAGGAGTTTCAGGGCATGAAATTCAGGATTGGTGTTTCAGGGGATGAGATTCAGGGCAGAAGATTCAGGGCAGGTGTTTCAGGGCATGAGATTCAGGGCAGGAGTTTCTGGTTAGGAGATTCAGGGCAGCAGTTTCAGGGCAGGAGTTTCAGGGCATGAGATTCAGGGAAGAAGAATCAGGGCATCAGATTCAGGACAGGGTTTCTGCACTGGAGATTCAGGGCAGCAGATTCAGGGCATGAGTTTCAGGGCAGGAGATTCAGGGCATGAGATTCATGAAAGGAGAATCAGGGCATCAGACTCAGGACAGGGGATTCTGCACTGGAGATTCAGGGCATGAGTTTCAGGGCAGGAGATTCAGGGCATGAGATTCAGGGCAGGAGATTCAGGGCAGGAGATTCAGGCAGGAGTTTCAGGGCCTGAGATTCAGGGCATAAGATTCAGGGCAGGAGATTCAGAGCAGGAGTTTCAGGGCATGAGATTCAGGGCTGGATGTTCAGGGCAGGAGATTCAGGTCATGAGATAGGGGGCAGGAGTTTCAGGGCATGAGATTCAGGGCAGGTGTTTGAGGGCATGAGATTCAATGCAGGATCTTCAGGGCATGAGATTCAGGGAAGGAGATTCAGGGCATGAGATTCAGGGCAGGTGTTTCAGGCATGAGATTCAATGCAGGAGTTTCAGAGCATGAAATTCAGGACAGGTGTTTCAGGGGATGAGATTCAGGGCAGGTGTTTCAGGGCATGAGATTCAGGGAAGGAGTTTCAGGTTAAGAGATTCAGGGCAGGAGTTTCAGGGCAGGATTATAAGGGCATGAGATTCAGGTAAGGAGATTCAGGGCAGGATATTCAGGGAACCAGATTCAGGGGAGTTGTTTAAGGTCATGAGATTCAGGGCAGAAGATTCAGGGCTTGTGACTCAGGGCTGGAGTTTCAGAGCAGGAGTTTCAGGGCATGAGATTCAGATAAGGAGATTCAGGGCATGAGATTCAGGGCAGGATTTTCAGGGCATGAGATTCAGGGCAGGTGTTTCAGTGCATGAGATTCAGGGCAGGTGTTTCAGGGTATGAGATTCAGGGCAGGTGTTTCAGGGCATGAGATTCAGGGTAGGTTTTTCAGTGCATGAGATTCAGGGCAGGTGTTTCAGGTCCCAAGCTTCAGGGCAGGAGATTCAGGGCATGTGATTCAGGGCTGGAGTTTCAGTGCAGGAGTTTCAGGGCATGAGATTCAGGGCAGGAGATTCAGGGCAGGAGATTCAGGCTGGAGTATCAGAGCAGGAGTTTCAGGGCATTAGATTCAGGTAAGGAGATTCAGGGCAGGAGATTCAGGGCAGGATTTTCAGGGCAGTTGTTTCAGTGCATAAGATTCAGGGCATATGATTCAGGGCAGGAGATTCAGAGCAGGAGTTTCAGGGCATGAGATTCAGGGCATGAGATTCAGGGCAGGTGTTTCTGCACAGGAGATTCAGGGCAGGAGTTTCAGGTTAGGAGATTCAGGGCAGCAGTTTCAGGGCAGGAGTTTCAGGGCATGAGATTCAGGGAAGAAGAATCAGGGCATCAGATTCAGGACAGGGTTTCTGCACTGGAGATTCAGGGCAGAAGATTCAGGGCAGGTGTTTCAGGGCATGAGATTCAGGGCAGGACTTTCTGGTTAGGAGATTCAGGGCAGCAGTTTCAGGGCAGGAGTTTCAGGGCATGAGATTCAGGGAAGAAGAATCAGGGCATCAGATTCAGGACAGGGTTTCTGCACTGGAGATTCAGGGCAGCAGATTCAGGGCATGAGTTTCAGGGCAGGAGATTCAGGGCATGAGATTCATGAAAGGAGAATCAGGGCATCAGACTCAGGACAGGGGATTCTGCACTGGAGATTCAGGGCATGAGTTTCAGGGCAGGAGATTCAGGGCATGAGATTCAGGGCAGGAGATTCAGGGCAGGAGATTCAGGCAGGAGTTTCAGGGCCTGAGATTCAGGGCATAAGATTCAGGGCAGGAGATTCAGAGCAGGAGTTTCAGGGCATGAGATTCAGGGCTGGATGTTCAGGGCAGGAGATTCAGGTCATGAGATAGGGGGCAGGAGTTTCAGGGCATGAGATTCAGGGCAGGTGTTTGAGGGCATGAGATTCACTGCAGGATCTTCAGGGCATGAGATTCAGGGAAGGAGATTCAGGGCATGAGATTCAGGGCAGGTGTTTCAGGCATGAGATTGAATGCAGGAGTTTCAGAGCATGAAATTCAGGACAGGTGTTTCAGGGGATGAGATTCAGGGCAGGTGTTTCAGGGCATGAGATTCAGGGAAGGAGTTTCAGGGAATCATATTCAGGGCAGGTGTTTCAGGGAATGAGATTCAGGGCTGGAGATTAAGGGCAGTTGTTTGAGGGCATGAGATTCAGGGCAGGAGATTCAGGGCAGGAGATTCAGGCTGGAGTATCAGAGCAGGAGTTTCAGGGCATGAGATTCAGGGCATGAGATTCAGGGCAGGTGTTTCTGCACAGGAGATTCAGGGCAGGAGTATCAGGGATTAAGATTCACGTAAGGAGATTCAGGGTATGAGATTCTGGGCAGAATTTTCAGGGAATCACATTCAGGGCAGGTGTTTCAGGGAATGAGATTCAGGGCTGGAGATTAAGGGCAGTTGTTTGAGGGCATGAGATTCAGGGCAGGAGATTCAGGGCATGAGATTCAGGACAGGAGATTCAGAGCAGGAGTTTCAGGGCATGAGATTAAGGTAAGGAGATTCAGGGCATGAGATTCAGATAAGGAGATTCAGGGCATGAGATTCAGGGCAGGTGTTTCAGGGCATGAGATTCAGGACAGCAGATTTAGGGCAGGAGATTCAGGGCAGGAGATTCAGGGCAGGAGTTTCAGCGCATGAGATACAATGCAGGAGTATCGGGGCACGAGATTCAGGTAAGGAGATTCAGGGCATGAGATTCAGGGCAGTATTTTCAGGGCGTGAGTTTCAGGGCAGGCGTTTCAGGGCATGAGATTCAGGGCATGAGATTCAGGGTAGGTGTTTCTGCACAGGAGATTCAGGGCAGGAGTTTCAGGTTAGGAGATTCAGGGCAGCAGTTTCAGGGCAGGAGTTTCAGGGCATGAGATTCAGGGAAGAAGAATCAGGGCATCAGACTCAGGACAGGGTTTCTGCACTGGAGATTCAGGGCAGCAGATTCAGGGCATGAGTTTCAGGGCAGGAGATTCAGGGCATGAGATTCAGGGCAGGTGTTTCTGCACAGGAGATTCAGGGCAGGAGTTTCAGGGCAGGAGTATCAGGGATTAAGATTCACGTAAGGAGATTCAGGGTATGAGATTCAGGACAGAATTTTCAGGGAATCATATTCAGGGCAGGTGTTTCAGGGAATGAGATTCAGGGCTGGAGATTAAGAGCAGTTGTTTGAGGGCATGAGATTTAGGGCAGGAGATTCAGGGCATGAGATTCAGGGCAGGAGATTCAGAGCAGGAGTTTCAGGGCATGAGATTAAGGTAAGGAGATTCAGGGCATGAGATTCAGATAAGGAGATTCAGGGCATGAGATTCAGGGCAGGTGTTTCAGGGCATGAGATTCAGGACAGCAGATTTAGGGCAGGAGATTCAGGGCAGGAGATTCAGGGCAGGATTTTCAGGGCAGTTGTTTCAATGCATAAGATTCAGGGCATAAGATCCAGGGCAGGAGACTCAGAGCAGGAGTTTCAGGGCATGAGATTCAGGGCATGAGATTCAGGGTAGGTGTTTCTGCACAGGAGATTCAGGGCAGGAGTTTCAGGTAGGAGATTCAGGGCAGCAGTTTCAGGGCAGGAGTTTCAGGGCATGAGATTCAGGGAAGAAGAATCAGGGCATCAGATTCAGGACAGGGGTTCTGCACTGGAGATTCAGGGCAGCAGATTCAGGGCATGAGTTTCAGGGCAGGAGATTCAGGGCATGAGATTCATGAAAGGAGAATCAGGGCATCAGACTCAGGACAGGGGATTCTGCACTGGAGATTCAGGGCATGAGTTTCAGGGCAGGAGATTCAGGGCATGAGATTCAGGGCAGGAGATTCAGGGCAGGAGATTCAGGCAGGAGTTTCAGGGCCTGAGATTCAGGGCATAAGATTCAGGGCAGGAGATTCAGAGCAGGAGTTTCAGGGCATGAGATTCAGGGCTGGATGTTCAGGGCAGGAGATTCAGGTCATGAGATAGGGGGCAGGAGTTTCAGGGCATGAGATTCAGGGCAGGTGTTTGAGGGCATGAGATTCAATGCAGGATCTTCAGGGCATGAGATTCAGGGAAGGAGATTCAGGGCATGAGATTCAGGGCAGGTGTTTCAGGCATGAGATTCAATGCAGGAGTTTCAGAGCATGAAATTCAGGACAGGTGTTTCAGGGGATGAGATTCAGGGCAGGTGTTTCAGGGCATGAGATTCAGGGAAGGAGTTTCAGGTCAAGAGATTCAGAGCAGGAGTTTCAGGGCAGGATTATCAGGGCATGAGATTCAGGTAAGGAGATTCAGGGCAGGATATTCAGGGAACCAGATTCAGGGGAGTTGTTTAAGGTCATGAGATTCAGGGCAGAAGATTCAGGGCTTGTGACTCAGGGCTGGAGTTTCAGAGCAGGAGTTTCAGGGCATGAGATTCAGATAAGGAGATTCAGGGCATGAGATTCAGGGCAGGATTTTCAGGGCATGAGATTCAGGGCAGGTGTTTCAGTGCATGAGATTCAGGGCAGGTGTTTCAGGGTATGAGATTCAGGGCAGGTGTTTCAGGGCATGAGATACAGGGTAGGTTTTTCAGTG
The DNA here is from genome assembly GCF_030028105.1 of Mobula birostris. NCBI lineage: Eukaryota > Metazoa > Chordata > Chondrichthyes > Myliobatiformes > Myliobatidae > Mobula > Mobula birostris. The sequence goes on along the minus strand of NW_027277379.1, from coordinate 11,402 downwards.
CATGAGTTTCAGGGCAGGTGTTTCAGGTCCCAAGCTTCAGGGCAGGAGATTCAGGGCATGTGATTCAGGGCTGGAGTTTCAGTGCAGGAGTTTCAGGGCATGAGATTCAGGTAAGGAGATTCAGGGCATGAGATTGAGGGCAGAATTTTCACGGTATGAGATTCAGGGCAGGTGTTTCAGTGCATGAGATTCAGGGCAGGTATTTCAGGGCAGGAGTTTCAGGGCAGGAGATTCAGGGCAGGAGATTCAGGGCAGGAGATTCCGGTCATGAGATAGGGTGCAGGAGTTTCAGGGCATGAGATTCAGGGAAGGTGTTTCAGGGAATGAGATTCAGAGCAGGATTTTCAGGGGATGAGATTCAGGGAAGGAGATTCAGGGCATGAGATTTAGGGCAGGAGTTTCAGGTCAGGAGATTCAGGGCACGAGTTTCAGGGCAAGTGTATCAGGGGATGAGATTCAGGGCAGGAGATTCAGGGCATGAGATTCAGGGCTGGAGTATCAGAGCAGGAGTTTAAGGGCATGAGATTCAAGTAAGGAGATTCAGGGCAGGATATTCAGGGCAGGTGTTTCGGGCATTAGATTCAATGCAGGAGTTTCAGAGCATGAAATTCAGGACAGGTGTTTCAGGGGATGAGATTCAGGGCTGGTGTTTCAGGGCATGAGATTCAGGTCAGGAGTTTCAGGTTAGGAGATTCAGGGCAGGAGTTTCAGGGCAGGATTATCAGGGCATGAGATTCAAGTAAGGAGATTCAGGGCAGGATATTCAGGGCATGAGATTCAGGACAGGTGTTTCAGGGCATGAGATTCAGGGCAGGAGTTTCAGAGCATGAGATTCAGGGCAGGTGTTTCGGGCATGAGATTCAATGCAGGAGTTTCAGAGCATGAAATTCAGGACAGGTGTTTCAGGGGATGAGATTCAGGGCTGGTGTTTCAGGGCATGAGATTCAGGGCAGGAGTTTCAGGTTAGGAGATTCAGGGCAGGAGTTTCAGGGCAGGATTATCAGGGCATGAGATTCAGGTAAGGAGATTCAGGGCAGGATATTCAGGGAACCAGATTCAGGGCAGGTGTTTCAGGGCATGAGATTCAGAGCAGGAGATTCAGGGCAGGAGGTTCAGGGGTGTTGTTTAAGGTCATGAGATTCAGGGCAGGAGATTCAGGGCAGGATTTTCAGGGCATGAGATTCAGGGCATGAGATTCAGGGCATGAGATTCAGGGCAGGTGTTTCAGGGCAGGAGATTCAGGGCAGGAGATTCAGGGCAGGAGTTTCAGGGCATGAGATTCAGGGAAGGAGATTCAGGGCATGAGATTCAGGGCATGAGATTCAGGGCAGGAGTTTCTGCACAGGAGATTCAGGGCAGGAGATTCAGGGCAGGATTTTCAGGACAGTTGTTTCAGTGCATAAGATTCAGGGCATATGATTCAGGGCAGGAGATTCAGAGCAGGAGCTTCAGGGCATGAGATTCAGGGTAGGTGTTTCTGCACAGGAGATTCAGGGCAGGAGTTTCAGGGCAGGAGTATCAGGGATTAAGATTCACGTAAGGAGATTCAGGGCATGAGATTCTGGGCAGAATTTTCAGGGAATCATATTCAGGGCAGGTGTTTCAGGGAATGAGATTCAGCGCTGGAGATTAAGGGCAGTTGTTTGAGGGCATGAGATTCAGGGCAGGAGATTCAGGGCTGGAGTATCAGAGCAGGAGTTTCAGGGCATGAGATTAAGGTAAGGAGATTCAGGGCATGAGATTCAGATAAGGAGATTCAGGGCATGAGATTCAGGGCAGGATTTTCAGGGCATGAGATTCAGGCAGGTGCTCCAGTGCATGAGATTCAGGGCAGGTGTTTCAGGGCAGGTGTTTCAGGGCAGGAATTTCAGGGCATGAGATTCAGGGCAGTTTTTTCAGTGCATGAGAATCAGGACAGGAGATTCAGGGCAGGAGATTCAGGCTGGAGTATCAGAGCAGGAGTTTCAGGGCATGAGATTCAGGTAAGGAGATTCAGGGCAGGAGATTCAGGGCAGGATTTTCAGGGCAGTTGTTTCAGTGCATAAGATTCAGGGCATATGATTCAGGGCAGGAGATTCAGAGCAGGAGTTTCAGGGCATGAGATTCAGGGCATGAGATTCAGGGCATGAGATTCAGGGCAGGTGTTTCTGCACAGGAGATTCAGGGCAGGAGTTTCAGGGCAGGAGTATCAGGGATTAAGATTCACGTAAGGAGATTCAGGGCAGAATTTTCAGGGAATCATATTCAGGGCAGGTGTTTCAGGGAATGAGATTCAGGGCATGAGATTAAGGTAAGGAGATTCAGGGCATGAGATTCAGATAAGGAGATTCAGGGCATGAGATTCAGGGCAGGTATTTCAGGGCATGAGATTCAGGACAGCAGATTTAGGGCAGGAGATTCAGGGCATGAGATTCAGGGCAGGTGTTTCAGGGCAGGAGTTTCAGGGCAGGAGATTCAGGGCAGGAGATTCAGGGCAGGAGTTTCCGGGCATGAGATTTGGGCAGTTGTTTCAGGGCATGAAATTCAGGGGTAGAGATTCAGGGCAGGAGATTCCGGTCATGAGATAGGGTGGAGGAGTTTCAGGGCATGAGATTCAGGGAAGGTGTTTCAGGGAATGAGATTTAGGGCAGGAGTTTCAGGTCAGGAGATTCAGGGCAGGAGTTTCAGAGCATGAAATTCAGGATTGGTGTTTCAGGGGATGAGATTCAGGGCAGGAGATTCAGGGCAGGTGTTTCAGGGCATGAGATTCAGGGCTGGAGTTTCAGGTTAGGAGATTCAGGGCACGAGTTTCAGGGCAAGTGTATCAGGGGATGAGATTCAGGGCAGGAGATTAAGGGCATGAGATTCAGGGCTGGAGTATCAGAGCAGGAGTTTCAGGGCATGAGATTCAAGTAAGGAGATTCAGGGCAGGATATTCAGGGCATGAGATTCAGGACAGGTGTTTCAGGGCATGAGATTCAGGGCAGGAGTTTCAGAGCATGAGATTCAGGGCAGGTGTTTCGGGCATTAGATTCAATGCAGGAGTTTCAGAGCATGAAATTCAGGACAGGTGTTTCAGGGGATGAGATTCAGGGCTGGTGTTTCAGGGCATGAGATTCAGGGCAGGAATTTCAGGTTAGGAGATTCAGGGCAGGAGTTTCAGGGCAGGATTATCAGGGCATGAGATTCAAGTAAGGAGATTCAGGGCAGGATATTCAGGGCATGAGATTCAGGACAGGTGTTTCAGGGCATGAGATTCAGGGCAGGAGTTTCAGAGCATGAGATTCAGGGCAGGTGTTTCGGGCATGAGATTCAATGCAGGAGTTTCAGAGCATGAAATTCAGGACAGGTGTTTCAGGGGATGAGATTCAGGGCTGGTGTTTCAGGGCATGAGATTCAGGGCAGGAGTTTCAGGTTAGGAGATTCAGGGCACGAGTATCAGGGCAAGTGTATCAGGGGATGAGATTCAGGGCAGGAGATTCAGGGCAGGAGATTCAGGGCTGGACTATCAGAGCAGGAGTTTCAGGGCATGAGATTAAGGTAAGGAGATTCAGGGCATGAGATTCAGATAAGGAGATTCAGGGCATGAGATTCATGGCAGGATTTTCAGTGCATGAGATTCAGGTCAGGTGTTTCAGGGCAGTATTTTCAGGGCATGAGATTCAGGTAAGTTGTTTAAGTGCATGAGATTCAGGGCAGGTGTTTCAGGGCATGAGATTCAGGGTAGGTGTTTCAGGGCATGAGATTCAGGACAGGAGATTCAGGGCATGAGATTCAGGACAGGATTTTCAGGGCAGTTGTTTCAGTGCATAAGATTCAGTGCATAAGATTCAGGGCAGGAGATTCAGGGCAGGAGATTCAGGGCAGGAGATTCAGGGCAGGAGATTCAGAGCAGGAGTTTCAGGGCATGAGATTCAGGGCATGAGATTCAGGGCAGGAGTTTCAGGGCAGGAGTATCAGGTATTAAGATTCACGAAAGGAGATTCAGGGCTTGAGATTCAGTGCAGAATTTTCAGGGAATCATATTCAGGGCAGGTATTTCAGGGAATGAGATTCAGGGCTGGAGATTAAGGGCAGTTGTTTGAGGGCATGAGATTCAGGGCAGGAGATTCAGGGCAGGAGATTCAGGCTGGAGTATCAGAGCAGGAGTTTCATGGCATTAGATTCAGGTAAGGAGATTCAGGGCAGTTGTTTCAGTGCATAAGATTCAGGGCATATGATTCAGGGCAGGAGATTCAGAGCAGGAGTTTCAGGGCATGAGATTCAGGGCATGAGATTCAGGGCATGAGATTCAGGGCAGGTGTTTCTGCACAGGAGATTCAGGGCAGGAGTTTCAGGGTAGGAGTATCAGGGATTAATATTCACGTAAGGAGATTCAGGGTATGAGATTCTGGGCAGAATTTTCAGGGAATCATATTCAGGGCAGGTGTTTCAGGGAATGAGATTCAGGGCTGGAGATTAAGGGCAGTTGTTTGAGGGCATGAGATTCAGGGCAGGAGATTCAGGGCAGGAGATTCAGGCTGGAGTATCAGAGCAGGAGTTTCATGGCATTAGATTCAGGTAAGGAGATTCAGGGCAGGAGATTCAGGGCAGGATTTTCAGGGCAGTTGTTTCAGTGCATAAGATTCAGGGCATATGATTCAGGGCAGGAGATTCAGAGCAGGAGTTTCAGGGCATGAGATTCAGGGCATGAGATTCAGGGCATGAGATTCAGGGCAGGTGTTTCTGCACAGGAGATTCAGGGCAGGAGTTTCAGGGTAGGAGTATCAGGGATTAAGATTCACGTAAGGAGATTCAGGGTATGAGATTCTGGGCAGAATTTTCAGGGAATCATATTCAGGGCAGGTGTTTCAGGGAATGAGATTCAGGGCTGGAGATTAAGGGCAGTTGTTTGAGGGCATGAGATTCAGGGCAGGAGATTCAGGGCATGAGATTCAGGGCAGGAGATTCAGAGCAGGAGTTTCAGGGCATGAGATTAAGGTAAGGAGATTCAGGGCATGAGATTCAGATAAGGAGATTCAGGGCATGAGATTCAGGGCAGGTGTTTCAGGGCATGAGATTCAGGACAGCAGATTTAGGGCAGGAGATTCAGGGCAGGAGATTCAGGGCAGGAGTTTCAGCGCATGAGATACAATGCAGGAGTATCGGGGCACGAGATTCAGGTAAGGAGATTCAGGGCATGAGATTCAGGGCAGTATTTTCAGGGCGTGAGTTTCAGGGCAGGCGTTTCAGGGCATGAGATTCAGGACAGTAGATTCAGCGCAGTAGAATCAGGACAGGATTTTCAGGGCGTGAGATTCAGGACAGGAGATTCAGGGCATGATTTTAAGGGCAGTTGTTTCAGTGCATAAGATTCAGGGCATAAGATTCAGGGCAGGAGATTCAGAGCAGGAGTTTCAGGGCATGAGATTCAGGGCATGAGATTCAGGGTAGGTGTTTCTGCACAGGAGATTCAGGGCAGGAGTTTCAGGTTAGGAGATTCAGGGCAGCAGTTTCAGGGCAGGAGTTTCAGGGCATGAGATTCAGGGAAGAAGAATCAGGGCATCAGACTCAGGACAGGGGATTCTGCACTGGAGATTCAGGGCATGAGTTTCAGGGCAGGAGATTCAGGGCATGAGATTCAGGGCAGGAGATTCAGGCAGGAGTTTCAGGGCCTGAGATTCAGGGCATAAGATTCAGGGCAGGAGATTCAGAGCAGGAGTTTCAGGGCATGAAATTCAGGATTGGTGTTTCAGGGGATGAGATTCAGGGCAGAAGATTCAGGGCAGGTGTTTCAGGGCATGAGATTCAGGGCAGGAGTTTCTGGTTAGGAGATTCAGGGCAGCAGTTTCAGGGCAGGAGTTTCAGGGCATGAGATTCAGGGAAGAAGAATCAGGGCATCAGATTCAGGACAGGGTTTCTGCACTGGAGATTCAGGGCAGCAGATTCAGGGCATGAGTTTCAGGGCAGGAGATTCAGGGCATGAGATTCATGAAAGGAGAATCAGGGCATCAGACTCAGGACAGGGGATTCTGCACTGGAGATTCAGGGCATGAGTTTCAGGGCAGGAGATTCAGGGCATGAGATTCAGGGCAGGAGATTCAGGGCAGGAGATTCAGGCAGGAGTTTCAGGGCCTGAGATTCAGGGCATAAGATTCAGGGCAGGAGATTCAGAGCAGGAGTTTCAGGGCATGAGATTCAGGGCTGGATGTTCAGGGCAGGAGATTCAGGTCATGAGATAGGGGGCAGGAGTTTCAGGGCATGAGATTCAGGGCAGGTGTTTGAGGGCATGAGATTCACTGCAGGATCTTCAGGGCATGAGATTCAGGGAAGGAGATTCAGGGCATGAGATTCAGGGCAGGTGTTTCAGGCATGAGATTGAATGCAGGAGTTTCAGAGCATGAAATTCAGGACAGGTGTTTCAGGGGATGAGATTCAGGGCAGGTGTTTCAGGGCATGAGATTCAGGGAAGGAGTTTCAGGGAATCATATTCAGGGCAGGTGTTTCAGGGAATGAGATTCAGGGCTGGAGATTAAGGGCAGTTGTTTGAGGGCATGAGATTCAGGGCAGGAGATTCAGGGCAGGAGATTCAGGCTGGAGTATCAGAGCAGGAGTTTCAGGGCATGAGATTCAGGGCATGAGATTCAGGGCAGGTGTTTCTGCACAGGAGATTCAGGGCAGGAGTATCAGGGATTAAGATTCACGTAAGGAGATTCAGGGTATGAGATTCTGGGCAGAATTTTCAGGGAATCACATTCAGGGCAGGTGTTTCAGGGAATGAGATTCAGGGCTGGAGATTAAGGGCAGTTGTTTGAGGGCATGAGATTCAGGGCAGGAGATTCAGGGCATGAGATTCAGGACAGGAGATTCAGAGCAGGAGTTTCAGGGCATGAGATTAAGGTAAGGAGATTCAGGGCATGAGATTCAGATAAGGAGATTCAGGGCATGAGATTCAGGGCAGGTGTTTCAGGGCATGAGATTCAGGACAGCAGATTTAGGGCAGGAGATTCAGGGCAGGAGATTCAGGGCAGGAGTTTCAGCGCATGAGATACAATGCAGGAGTATCGGGGCACGAGATTCAGGTAAGGAGATTCAGGGCATGAGATTCAGGGCAGTATTTTCAGGGCGTGAGTTTCAGGGCAGGCGTTTCAGGGCATGAGATTCAGGGCATGAGATTCAGGGTAGGTGTTTCTGCACAGGAGATTCAGGGCAGGAGTTTCAGGTTAGGAGATTCAGGGCAGCAGTTTCAGGGCAGGAGTTTCAGGGCATGAGATTCAGGGAAGAAGAATCAGGGCATCAGACTCAGGACAGGGTTTCTGCACTGGAGATTCAGGGCAGCAGATTCAGGGCATGAGTTTCAGGGCAGGAGATTCAGGGCATGAGATTCAGGGCAGGTGTTTCTGCACAGGAGATTCAGGGCAGGAGTTTCAGGGCAGGAGTATCAGGGATTAAGATTCACGTAAGGAGATTCAGGGTATGAGATTCAGGACAGAATTTTCAGGGAATCATATTCAGGGCAGGTGTTTCAGGGAATGAGATTCAGGGCTGGAGATTAAGAGCAGTTGTTTGAGGGCATGAGATTTAGGGCAGGAGATTCAGAGCAGGAGTTTCAGGGCATGAGATTAAGGTAAGGAGATTCAGGGCATGAGATTCAGATAAGGAGATTCAGGGCATGAGATTCAGGGCAGGTGTTTCAGGGCATGAGATTCAGGACAGCAGATTTAGGGCAGGAGATTCAGGGCAGGAGATTCAGGGCAGGATTTTCAGGGCAGTTGTTTCAATGCATAAGATTCAGGGCATAAGATCCAGGGCAGGAGACTCAGAGCAGGAGTTTCAGGGCATGAGATTCAGGGCATGAGATTCAGGGTAGGTGTTTCTGCACAGGAGATTCAGGGCAGGAGTTTCAGGTAGGAGATTCAGGGCAGCAGTTTCAGGGCAGGAGTTTCAGGGCATGAGATTCAGGGAAGAAGAATCAGGGCATCAGATTCAGGACAGGGGTTCTGCACTGGAGATTCAGGGCAGCAGATTCAGGGCATGAGTTTCAGGGCAGGAGATTCAGGGCATGAGATTCATGAAAGGAGAATCAGGGCATCAGACTCAGGACAGGGGATTCTGCACTGGAGATTCAGGGCATGAGTTTCAGGGCAGGAGATTCAGGGCATGAGATTCAGGGCAGGAGATTCAGGGCAGGAGATTCAGGCAGGAGTTTCAGGGCCTGAGATTCAGGGCATAAGATTCAGGGCAGGAGATTCAGAGCAGGAGTTTCAGGGCATGAGATTCAGGGCTGGATGTTCAGGGCAGGAGATTCAGGTCATGAGATAGGGGGCAGGAGTTTCAGGGCATGAGATTCAGGGCAGGTGTTTGAGGGCATGAGATTCAATGCAGGATCTTCAGGGCATGAGATTCAGGGAAGGAGATTCAGGGCATGAGATTCAGGGCAGGTGTTTCAGGCATGAGATTCAATGCAGGAGTTTCAGAGCATGAAATTCAGGACAGGTGTTTCAGGGGATGAGATTCAGGGCAGGTGTTTCAGGGCATGAGATTCAGGGAAGGAGTTTCAGGTCAAGAGATTCAGAGCAGGAGTTTCAGGGCAGGATTATCAGGGCATGAGATTCAGGTAAGGAGATTCAGGGCAGGATATTCAGGGAACCAGATTCAGGGGAGTTGTTTAAGGTCATGAGATTCAGGGCAGAAGATTCAGGGCTTGTGACTCAGGGCTGGAGTTTCAGAGCAGGAGTTTCAGGGCATGAGATTCAGATAAGGAGATTCAGGGCATGAGATTCAGGGCAGGATTTTCAGGGCATGAGATTCAGGGCAGGTGTTTCAGTGCATGAGATTCAGGGCAGGTGTTTCAGGGTATGAGATTCAGGGCAGGTGTTTCAGGGCATGAGATACAGGGTAGGTTTTTCAGTGCATGAGTTTCAGGGCAGGTGTTTCAGGTCCCAAGCTTCAGGGCAGGAGATTCAGGGCATGTGATTCAGGGCTGGAGTTTCAGTGCAGGAGTTTCAGGGCATGAGATTCAGGTAAGGAGATTCAGGGCATGAGATTGAGGGCAGAATTTTCACGGTATGAGATTCAGGGCAGGTGTTTCAGTGCATGAGATTCAGGGCAGGTATTTCAGGGCAGGAGTTTCAGGGCAGGAGATTCAGGGCAGGAGATTCAGGGCAGGAGATTCCGGTCATGAGATAGGGTGCAGGAGTTTCAGGGCATGAGATTCAGGGAAGGTGTTTCAGGGAATGAGATTCAGAGCAGGATTTTCAGGGGATGAGATTCAGGGAAGGAGATTCAGGGCATGAGATTTAGGGCAGGAGTTTCAGGTCAGGAGATTCAGGGCACGAGTTTCAGGGCAAGTGTATCAGGGGATGAGATTCAGGGCAGGAGATTCAGGGCATGAGATTCAGGGCTGGAGTATCAGAGCAGGAGTTTAAGGGCATGAGATTCAAGTAAGGAGATTCAGGGCAGGATATTCAGGGCAGGTGTTTCGGGCATTAGATTCAATGCAGGAGTTTCAGAGCATGAAATTCAGGACAGGTGTTTCAGGGGATGAGATTCAGGGCTGGTGTTTCAGGGCATGAGATTCAGGTCAGGAGTTTCAGGTTAGGAGATTCAGGGCAGGAGTTTCAGGGCAGGATTATCAGGGCATGAGATTCAAGTAAGGAGATTCAGGGCAGGATATTCAGGGCATGAGATTCAGGACAGGTGTTTCAGGGCATGAGATTCAGGGCAGGAGTTTCAGAGCATGAGATTCAGGGCAGGTGTTTCGGGCATGAGATTCAATGCAGGAGTTTCAGAGCATGAAATTCAGGACAGGTGTTTCAGGGGATGAGATTCAGGGCTGGTGTTTCAGGGCATGAGATTCAGGGCAGGAGTTTCAGGTTAGGAGATTCAGGGCAGGAGTTTCAGGGCAGGATTATCAGGGCATGAGATTCAGGTAAGGAGATTCAGGGCAGGATATTCAGGGAACCAGATTCAGGGCAGGTGTTTCAGGGCATGAGATTCAGAGCAGGAGATTCAGGGCAGGAGGTTCAGGGGTGTTGTTTAAGGTCATGAGATTCAGGGCAGGAGATTCAGGGCAGGATTTTCAGGGCATGAGATTCAGGGCATGAGATTCAGGGCATGAGATTCAGGGCAGGTGTTTCAGGGCAGGAGATTCAGGGCAGGAGATTCAGGGCAGGAGTTTCAGGGCATGAGATTCAGGGAAGGAGATTCAGGGCATGAGATTCAGGGCATGAGATTCAGGGCAGGAGTTTCTGCACAGGAGATTCAGGGCAGGAGATTCAGGGCAGGATTTTCAGGACAGTTGTTTCAGTGCATAAGATTCAGGGCATATGATTCAGGGCAGGAGATTCAGAGCAGGAGCTTCAGGGCATGAGATTCAGGGTAGGTGTTTCTGCACAGGAGATTCAGGGCAGGAGTTTCAGGGCAGGAGTATCAGGGATTAAGATTCACGTAAGGAGATTCAGGGCATGAGATTCTGGGCAGAATTTTCAGGGAATCATATTCAGGGCAGCTGTTTCAGGGAATGAGATTCAGCGCTGGAGATTAAGGGCAGTTGTTTGAGGGCATGAGATTCAGGGCAGGAGATTCAGGGCTGGAGTATCAGAGCAGGAGTTTCAGGGCATGAGATTAAGGTAAGGAGATTCAGGGCATGAGATTCAGATAAGGAGATTCAGGGCATGAGATTCAGGGCAGGATTTTCAGGGCATGAGATTCAGGCAGGTGCTCCAGTGCATGAGATTCAGGGCAGGTGTTTCAGGGCAGGTGTTTCAGGGCAGGAATTTCAGGGCATGAGATTCAGGGCAGTTTTTTCAGTGCATGAGAATCAGGGCAGGAGATTCAGGGCATGAGATTCAGGGCAGGGTGTTTCAGGGCAGGAGTTTCAGGGCAGGAGATTCAGGGCAGGAGATTCAGGGCAGGAGTTTCCGGGCATGAGATTTGGGCAGTTGTTTCAGGGCATGAAATTCAGGGGTAGAGATTCAGGGCAGGAGATTCCGGTCATGAGATAGGGTGGAGGAGTTTCAGGGCATGAGATTCAGGGAAGGTGTTTCAGGGAATGAGATTTAGGGCAGGAGTTTCAGGTCAGGAGATTCAGGGCAGGAGTTTCAGAGCATGAAATTCAGGATTGGTGTTTCAGGGGATGAGATTCAGGGCAGGAGATTCAGGGCAGGTGTTTCAGGGCATGAGATTCAGGGCTGGAGTTTCAGGTTAGGAGATTCAGGGCACGAGTTTCAGGGCAAGTGTATCAGGGGATGAGATTCAGGGCAGGAGATTCAGGGCATGAGATTCAGGGCTGGAGTATCAGAGCAGGAGTTTCAGGGCATGAGATTCAAGTAAGGAGATTCAGGGCAGGATATTCAGGGCATGAGATTCAGGACAGGTGTTTCAGGGCATGAGATTCAGGGCAGGTGTTTCGGGCATTAGATTCAATGCAGGAGTTTCAGAGC
>NW_027277378.1:0-28833 GCF_030028105.1 Mobula birostris | reverse complement strand
TTCAGGGTAGGTGGTTCAGGGCAGGAGTTTCAGGACATGAGACTTCATGGCATGAGATTCGGGGCATGAGTTTCAGGGCATGAGTTTCAGGGCAGGAGTTTCAGGGACATGAGATTCAGTGCACGAGTTTCAGAGCATGAGATTCAGGGCATGAGGTTCAGGGGCATGATTTTCAGGGCAGGTGATTCAGGGAAGGTGTTTCAGTGCAGGAGTTTCAGGGCATGAGATTCAGGGCATGAGATTCAGGGCATGAGTTTCAGGGCATGAGTTTCAGGCCATGAGTTTCAGGGCAGGAGTTTCAGGGCATGTGATTCAGGGCGTGAGTTTCAGGATATGAGATTCATGGCATGAGTTTCAGTGCAGGAGTTTCAGGGCATGAGATTCAGGGCATGAGTTTCAGTGCATGAGTTTTAAGGGCAGGAGTTTCAAGGCATGAGATTCAGGGCAGGAATTTCAGGGCATGAGATTCAGGGCATGTGTTTTCAGGGCATGTGATTCAGGGCATGAGTTTCAGTGCATGTGTTTCAGGGCAGGAGTTTCAGGGTATGTGATTTAGGGCATGAGTTTCAGGGCATGAGATTCAGGGCTTGAGTTTCAAGGCATGAGGTTCAGGGCAAGAGTTTCAGGGCATGAGATTCAGGGCATGATTTCAGTGCAGGAGTTTCAGGGCATTAGATTCAGGGCATGAGATTCAGGGCTTGAGTTTCAAGGCATGAGGTTCCGGGCAAGAGTTTCAGGGCATGAGATTCAGGGCATGAGTTTCAGTGCAGGAACTTGAGGGCATGAGATTCAGTGCACGAGTTTCAGGGCAGGAGTTTCAGGGAATGTGATTTAGGGCATGAGTTTCAGGGCATGAGATTCAGGGCTTGAGTTTCAAGGCATGAGGTTCAGGGCATGAGTTTCAGGGCATGAGATTCAGGGCATGAGTTTCAGTGCAGGAACTTGAGGGCATGAGATTCAGTGCACGGGTTTCAGAGCATGAGATTCAGGGCATGAGATTCAGGGCATGATTTTCAGGGCAGGAGATTCAGGGCAGGTGTTTCAGTGCAGGAGTTTCAGGGCATGAGATTCAGGGCATGAGATTCAGGGCATGAGTTTCAGGGCATGAGTTTCAGCCATGAGTTTCAGGGCAGGAGGTTCAGAGCATGAGATTCAGGGAATGAGTTTCAGTGCATGAGTTTGAGGGCAGGAGTTTCAAGGCATGACATTCAGGGCATGAGTTTCAGTGCATGTGTTTGAGGGAAGGAGTTTCAAGGCATGAGATTCAGGGCATGAGATTCAGGGCATGAGTTTCAGGGCATGAGTTTCAGCCATGAGTTTCAGGGCAGGAGTTTCAGGGCTTGTGATTCAGGGCGTGAGTTTCAGGATATGAGATTGATGGCATGAGTTTCAGTGCTGGAGTTTTAGGGCATGAGATTCAGGGCATGAGTTTCAGTGCATGAGTTTGAGGGCAGGAGTTTCGGGGGCCTTAGATTCAGGGCATGAGTTTCAGTGCATGAGTTTGAGGGCAGGAGTTTCAGGGCATGAGATTCAGGGCATGAGTTTCAGGGCATGAGATTCAGGGCAGGTATTTCAGGGCATGTAATTCAGGGCATGAGTTTCTGGGCAGATGATTCAGGGCAGGAGTTTTACGGCATGTGATTCAGGGCATGAGTTTCAGTGCATTTGTTTCAGGGCAGGAGTTTCAGGGTATGTGATTTAGGGCATGAGTTTCAGGGCATGAGATCCAGGGCTTGAGTTTCAAGGCATGAGGTTCAGGGCAAGAGTTTCAGAGCATGAGATTCAGGGTATGAGATTCAGGGCATGATTTTCAGGGCAGGAGATTCAGGGCAGGTGTTTCAGTGCAGGAGTTTCAGGGCATGAGATTCAGGGCATGAGATTCAGGGCATGAGTTTCAGGACAGGAGATTCAGGGCATGAGTTTCAGGGCAGGAGTTTCAGGGCATGTGATTCAGGGCGTGAGTTTCAGGATATGAGATTCATGGCATGAGTTTCAGTGCAGGAGCTTCAGGGCATGAGATTCAGGGCATGAGTTTCAGGGTAGGTGGTTCAGGGCAGGAGTTTCAGGACATGAGATTCATGGCATGAGATTCGGGGCATGAGTTTCAGGGCATGAGTTTCAGGGCAGGAGTTTCAGGACATGAGATTCAGTGCACGAGTTTCAGAGCATGAGATTCAGGGCATGAGGTTCAGGGCATGATTTTCAGGGCAGGTGATTCAGGGAAGGGTGTTTCAGTGCAGGAGTTTCAGGGCATGAGATTCAGGGCATGAGATTCAGGGCATGAGTTTCAGGGCATGAGTTTCAGGCCATGAGTTTCAGGGCAGGAGTTTCAGGGCATGTGATTCAGGGCGTGAGTTTCAGGATATGAGATTCATGGCATGAGTTTCAGTGCAGGAGTTTCAGGGCATGAGATTCAGGGCATGAGTTTCAGTGCATGAGTTTAAGGGCAGGAGTTTCAAGGCATGAGATTCAGGGCAGGAATTTCAGGGCATGAGATTCAGGGCATGAGTTTCAGGGCATGTGATTCAGGGCATGAGTTTCAGTGCATGTGTTTCAGGGCAGGAGTTTTCAGGGTATGTGATTTAGGGCATGAGTTTCAGGGCATGAGATTCAGGGCTTGAGTTTCAAGGCATGAGGTTCAGGGCAAGAGTTTCAAGGCATGAGATTCAGGGCATGATTTCAGTGCAGGAGTTTCAGGGCATGAGTTTCAGGGTAGGGGATTCAGGGCAGGAGTTTCAGGACATAAGATTCAGGGCATGAGATTCAGGGCATGAGTTTCAGGGCATGAGTTTCAGTGCAGGAGCTTCAGGGCATGAGATTCAGGGCATGAGTTTCAGGGTAGGTGGTTCAGGGCAGGAGTTTCAGGACATGAGATTCATGGCATGAGATTCGGGGCATGAGTTTCAGGGCATGAGTTTCAGGGCAGGAGTTTCAGGACATGAGATTCAGTGCACGAGTTTCAGAGCATGAGATTCAGGGCATGAGGTTCAGGGCATGATTTTCAGGGCAGGTGATTCAGGGAAGGTGTTTCAGTGCAGGAGTTTCAGGGCATGAGATTCAGGGCATGAGATTCAGGGCATGAGTTTCAGGGCATGAGTTTCAGGCCATGAGTTTCAGGGCAGGAGTTTCAGGGCATGTGATTCAGGGCGTGAGTTTCAGGATATGAGATTCATGGCATGAGTTTCAGTGCAGGAGTTTCAGGGCATGAGATTCAGGGCATGAGTTTCAGTGCATGAGTTTAAGGGCAGGAGTTTCAAGGCATGAGATTCAGGGCAGGAATTTCAGGGCATGAGATTCAGGGCATGAGTTTCAGGGCATGTGATTCAGGGCATGAGTTTCAGTGCATGTGTTTCAGGGCAGGAGTTTCAGGGTATGTGATTTAGGGCATGAGTTTCAGGGCATGAGATTCAGGGCTTGAGTTTCAAGGCATGAGGTTCAGGCAAGAGTTTCAGGGCATGAGATTCAGGGCATGATTTCAGTGCAGGAGTTTCAGGGCATTAGATTCAGGGCATGAGTTTCAGGGTAGGGGATTCAGGGCAGGAGTTTCAGGACATAAGATTCAGGGCATGAGATTCAGGGCATGAGTTTCAGGGCATGAGTTTCAGGGCAGGAGTTTCAGGGCATGAGATTCAGTGCACGAGTTTCAGAGCATGAGATTCAGGGCATGATATTCAGGGCATGATTTTCAGGGCAGGTGATTCAGGGCAGGTGTTTCAGTGCAGGAGATTCAGGGCATGAGATTCAGGGCATGAGATTCAGGGCATGAGTTTCAGGGCATGAGTTTCAGCCATGAGTTTCAGGGCAGGAGTTTCAGGGCATGTGATTGAGGGCGTGATTTTCAGGATATGAGATTCATGGCATGAGTTTCAGTGCTGCAGTTTCAGGGCATGAGATTCAGGGCATGAGTTTCAGTGCATGAGTTTGAGGGCAGGAGTTTCGGGGGCCTTAAATTCAGGGCATGAGTTTCAGGGCATGAGATTCAGGGCAGGTATTTCAGGGCATGTAATTCAGGGCATGAGTTTCTGGGCAGATGATTCAGGGCAGGAGTTTTACGGCATGTGATTCAGGGCATGAGTTTCAGTGCATGTGTTTCAGGGCAGGAGTTTCAGGGTATGTGATTTAGGGCATGAGTTTCAGGGCATGAGATTCAGGGCTTGAGTTTCAAGGCATGAGGTTCAGGGCAAGAGTTTCAGGGCATGAGATTCAGGGCATGAGTTTCAGTGCAGGAACTTGAGGGCATGAGATTCAGTGCACGAGTTTCAGAGCATGAGATTCAGGGCATGAGATTCAGGGCATGATTTTCAGGGCAGGAGATTCAGGGCAGGTGTTTCAGTGCAGGAGTTTCAGGGCATGAGATTCAGGGCATGAGATTCAGGGCATGAGTTTCAGGACAGGAGATTCAGGGCATGAGACTCAGGGCATGAGTTTCAGGGCATGAGTTTCAGGGCAGGAGTTTCAGGGCATGTGATTCAGGGCGTGAGTTTCAGGATATGAGATTCATGGCATGAGTTTCAGTGCAGGAGTTTCAGGGCATGAGATTCAGGGCATGAGTTTCAGGGCATGAGATTCAGGGCTTGAGTTTCAAGGCATGAGGTTCAGGGCATGAGATTCAGGGCATGAGTTTCAGTGGATGAGATTCAGGGCATGATTTTGAGGGCAGGAGAATCAGGGCAGGTGTTTCAGTGCAGGAGTTTCAGGGCATGAGATTCAGGGCATGAGGTTCAGGGCATGCGATTCAGGGCATGAGTTTCAGTGCAGGAACTTGAGGGCATGAGATTCAGTGCACGAGTTTCAGAGCATGAGATTCAGGGCATGAGATTCAGGGCATGATTTTCAGGGCAGGAGATTCAGGGCAGGTGTTTCAGTGCAGCAGTTTCAGGGCATGAGATTCAGGGCATGAGATTCAGGGCATGAGTTTCAGGACAGGAGATTCAGGGCATGAGTTTCAGGGCATGAGTTTCAGTGCATGAGTTTCAGGGCAGGAGTTTCAGCGCATGTGATTCAGGGCGTGAGTTTCAGGATATGAGATTCATGGCATGAGTTTCAGTGGAGGAGTTTCAGGGCATGAGATTCAGGGCATGAGTTTCAGGGTAGGTGATTCAGGGCAGGAGTTTCAGGACATGAGATTTTGGGCATGAGATTCGGGGCATGAGTTTCAGGGCATGAGTTTCAGGGCAGGAGTTTCAGGGCATGAGATTCAGTGCACGAGTTTCAGAGCATGACATTCAGGGCATGAGATTCAGGGCATGATTTTCAGGGCAGGTGATTCAGGGCAGATGCTTCAGTGCAGGAGTTTCAGGGCATGAGATCCAGGGCATGAGATTCAGGGCATGAGTTTCAGGATATGAGATTCATGACATGAGTTTCAGGGCAGCAGTTTCAGGATATGAGATTCAGGGCATGAGTTTCAGGGCATGAGTTTGAGGGCAGGAGTTTCAAGGCATGAGATTCAGGGCATGAGTTTCAGTGCATGAGTTTGAGGGCAGGAGTTTCAGGGCATGAGATTCAGGGCATGACTTTCAGGGCATGAGATTCAGGGCAGGTATTTCAGGGCATGTAATTCAGGGCATGAGTTTCTGGGCAGATGATTCAGGGCAGGAGTTTTAGGGCATGTGATTCAGGGCATGAGTTTCAGTGCATGAGTTTCAGGGCAGCAGTTTCAGGGAATGTGATTTAGGGCATGAGTTTCAGGGCATGAGATTCAGGGCAAGAGTTTCAGGGCATGAGATTCAGGGCATGAGTTTCAGTGCAGGAACTTGAGGGCATGAGATTCAGTGCACGAGTTTCAGAGCATGAGATTCAGGGCATGAGATTCAGGGCATGATATTCAGGGCAGGAGATTCAGGGCAGGTGTTTCAGTGCAGGAGTTTCAGGGCATGAGATTCAGGGCATGAGATTCAGGGCATGAGTTTCAGGACAGGAGATTCAGGGCATGAGTTTCAGGGCAGGAGTTTCAGGGCATGTGATTCAGGGCGTGAGTTTCAGGATATGAGATTCATGGCATGAGTTTCAGAGCAGGAGCTTCAGGGCATGAGATTCAGGGCATGAGTTTCAGGGTAGGTGATTCAGGGCAGTAGTTTCAGGACATGAGATTCATGGCATGAGATTCGGGGCATGAGTTTCAGGGCATGAGTTTCAGGGCAGGAGTTTCAGGGCATGAGATTCAGTGCACGAGTTTCAGAGCATGAGATTCAGGGCATGAGGTTCAGGGCATGATTTTCAGGGCAGGTGATTCAGGGAAGGTGTTTCAGTGCAGGAGTTTCAGGGCATGAGATTCAGGGCATGAGATTCAGGGCATGAGTTTCAGGGCATGAGTTTCAGGCCATGAGTTTCAGGGCAGGAATTTCAGGGCATGTGATTCAGGGCGTGAGTTTCAGGATATGAGATTGATGGCATGAGTTTCAGTGCAGGAGTTTCAGGGCATGAGTTTCAGGGCATCAGTTTCAGTGCATGAGTTTGAGGGCAGGAGTTTCAAGGCATGAGATTCAGGGCATGAGTTTCAGTGCATGAGATTCAGTGCACAAGCTTCAGGGCATGAGATTCAGGGCATGATTTTCAGGGCAGGTGATTCAGGGCAGGTGTTTCAGTGCAGGAGATTCAGGGCATGAGATTCAGGGCATGAGATTCAGGGCATGAGTTTCAGGGCATGAGTTTCAGCCATGAGTTTCAGGGCAGGAGTTTCAGGGCATGTGATTCAGGGCGTGAGTTTCAGGATATGAGATTCATGGCATGAGTTTAAGTGCTGGAGTTTCAGGGCATGAGATTCAGGGCATGAGTTTCAGTGCATGAGTTTGAGGGCAGGAGATTCGGGGGCCTTAGATTCAGGGCATGAGTTTCAGTGCATGAGTTTGAGGGCAGGAGTTTCAGGGCATGAGATTCAGGGCATGAGTTTCAGGGCATGAGATTCAGGGCAGGTATTTCAGGGCATGTAATTCAGGGCATGAGTTTCTGGGCAGATGATTCAGGGCAGGAGTTTTACGGCATGTGATTCAGGGCATGAGTTTCAGTGCATGTGTTTCAGGGCAGGAGTTTCAGGGTATGTGATTTAGGGCATGAGTTTCAGGGCATGAGATTCAGGGCTTGAGTTTCAAGGCATGAGGTTCAGGGCAAGAGTTTCAGGGCATGAGATTCAGGGCATGAGTTTCAGTGCAGGAACTTGAGGGCATGAGATTCAGTGCACGAGTTTCAGAGCATGAGATTCAGGGCATGAGATTCAGGGCATGATTTTCAGGGCAGGAGATTCAGGGCAGGTGTTTCAGTGCAGGAGTTTCAGGGCATGAGATTCAGGGCATGAGATTCAGGGCATGAGTTTCAGGACAGGAATTTCAGGGCATGAGATTCAGGGCATGAGTTTCAGGGCATGTGATTCAGGGCATGAGTTTCAGTGCATGTGTTTCAGGGCAGGAGTTTCAGGGTATGTGATTTAGGGCATGAGTTTCAGGGCATGAGATTCAGGGCTTGAGTTTCAAGGCATGAGGTTCAGGGCAAGAGTTTCAGGGCATGAGATTCAGGGCATGATTTCAGTGCAGGAGTTTCAGGGCATTAGATTCAGGGCATGAGATTCAGGGCTTGAGTTTCAGGGCAGGAGTTTCAGGGAATGTGATTTAGGGCATGAGTTTCAGGGCATGAGATTCAGGGCTTGAGTTTCAAGGCATGAGGTTCAGGGCATGAGTTTCAGGGCATGAGATTCAGGGCATGAGTTTCAGTGCAGGAACTTGAGGGCATGAGATTCAGTGCACGGGTTTCAGAGCATGAGATTCAGGGCATGAGATTCAGGGCATGATTTTCAGGGCAGGAGATTCAGGGCAGGTGTTTCAGTGCAGGAGTTTCAGGGCATGAGATTCAGGGCATGAGATTCAGGGCATGAGTTTCAGGGCATGAGTTTCAGCCATGAGTTTCAGGGCAGGAGTTTCAGAGCATGAGATTCAGGGAATGAGTTTCAGTGCATGAGTTTGAGGGCAGGAGTTTCAAGGCATGACATTCAGGGCATGAGTTTCAGTGCATGTGTTTGAGGGAAGGAGTTTCAAGGCATGAGATTCAGGGCATGAGATTCAGGGCATGAGTTTCAGGGCATGAGTTTCAGCCATGAGTTTCAGGGCAGGAGTTTCAGGGCTTGTGATTCAGGGCGTGAGTTTCAGGATATGAGATTGATGGCATGAGTTTCAGTGCTGGAGTTTTAGGGCATGAGATTCAGGGCATGAGTTTCAGTGCATGAGTTTGAGGGCAGGAGTTTCGGGGGCCTTAGATTCAGGGCATGAGTTTCAGTGCATGAGTTTGAGGGCAGGAGTTTCAGGGCATGAGATTCAGGGCATGAGTTTCAGGGCATGAGATTCAGGGCAGGTATTTCAGGGCATGTAATTCAGGGCATGAGTTTCTGGGCAGATGATTCAGGGCAGGAGTTTTACGGCATGTGATTCAGGGCATGAGTTTCAGTGCATTTGTTTCAGGGCAGGAGTTTCAGGGTATGTGATTTAGGGCATGAGTTTCAGGGCATGAGATCCAGGGCTTGAGTTTCAAGGCATGAGGTTCAGGGCAAGAGTTTCAGAGCATGAGATTCAGGGTATGAGATTCAGGGCATGATTTTCAGGGCAGGAGATTCAGGGCAGGTGTTTCAGTGCAGGAGTTTCAGGGCATGAGATTCAGGGCATGAGATTCAGGGCATGAGTTTCAGGACAGGAGATTCAGGGCATGAGTTTCAGGGCAGGAGTTTCAGGGCATGTGATTCAGGGCGTGAGTTTCAGGATATGAGATTCATGGCATGAGTTTCAGTGCAGGAGCTTCAGGGCATGAGATTCAGGGCATGAGTTTCAGGGTAGGTGGTTCAGGGCAGGAGTTTCAGGACATGAGATTCATGGCATGAGATTCGGGGCATGAGTTTCAGGGCATGAGTTTCAGGGCAGGAGTTTCAGGACATGAGATTCAGTGCACGAGTTTCAGAGCATGAGATTCATGGCATGAGGTTCAGGGCATGATTTTCAGGGCAGGTGATTCAGGGAAGGTGTTTCAGTGCAGGAGTTTCAGGGCATGAGATTCAGGGCATGAGATTCAGGGCATGAGTTTCAGGGCATGAGTTTCAGGCCATGAGTTTCAGGGCAGGAGTTTCAGGGCATGTGATTCAGGGCGTGAGTTTCAGGATATGAGATTCATGGCATGAGTTTCAGAGCAGGAGTTTCAGGGCATGAGATTCAGGGCATGAGTTTCAGTGCATGAGTTTAAGGGCAGGAGTTTCAAGGCATGAGATTCAGGGCAGGAATTTCAGGGCATGAGATTCAGGGCATGAGTTTCAGGGCATGTGATTCAGGGCATGAGTTTCAGTGCATGTGTTTCAGGGCAGGAGTTTCAGGGTATGTGATTTAGGGCATGAGTTTCAGGGCATGAGATTCAGGGCTTGAGTTTCAAGGCATGAGGTTCAGGGCAAGAGTTTCAGGGCATGAGATTCAGGGCATGATTTCAGTGCAGGAGTTTCAGGGCATTAGATTCAGGGCATGAGTTTCAGGGTAGGTGATTCAGGGCAGGAGTTTCAGGACATAAGATTCAGGGCATGAGATTCAGGGCATGAGTTTCAGGGCATGAGTTTCAGGGCAGGAGTTTCAGGGCATGAGATTCAGTGCACGAGTTTCAGAGCATGAGATTCAGGGCATGATATTCAGGGCATGATTTTCAGGGCAGGTGATTCAGGGCAGGTGTTTCAGTGCAGGAGATCCAGGGCATGAGATTCAGGGCATGAGATTCAGGGCATGAGTTTCAGGGCATGAGTTTCAGCCATGAGTTTCAGGGCAGGAGTTTCAGGGCATGTGATTGAGGGCGTGATTTTCAGGATATGAGATTCATGGCATGAGTTTCAGTGCTGCAGTTTCAGGGCATGAGATTCAGGGCATGAGTTTCAGTGCATGAGTTTGAGGCAGGAGTTTCGGGGGCCTTAAATTCAGGGCATGAGTTTCAGGGCATGAGATTCAGGGCAGGTATTTCAGGGCATGTAATTCAGGGCATGAGTTTCTGGGCAGATGATTCAGGGCAGGAGTTTTACGGCATGTGATTCAGGGCATGAGTTTCAGTGCATGTGTTTCAGGGCAGGAGTTTCAGGGTATGTGATTTAGGGCATGAGTTTCAGGGCATGAGATTCAGGGCTTGAGTTTCAAGGCATGAGGTTCAGGGCAAGAGTTTCAGGGTATGAGATTCAGGGCATGAGTTTCAGTGCAGGAACTTGAGGGCATGAGATTCAGTGCACGAGTTTCAGAGCATGAGATTCAGGGCATGAGATTCAGGGCATGATTTTCAGGGCAGGAGATTCAGGGCAGGTGTTTCAGTGCAGGAGTTTCAGGGCATGAGATTCAGGGCATGAGATTCAGGGCATGAGTTTCAGGACAGGAGATTCAGGGCATGAGACTCAGGGCATGAGTTTCAGGGCATGAGTTTCAGGGCAGGAGTTTCAGGGCATGTGATTCAGGGCGTGAGTTTCAGGATATGAGATTCATGGCATGAGTTTCAGTGCAGGAGTTTCAGGGCATGAGATTCAGGGCATGAGTTTCAGGGCATGAGATTCAGGGCTTGAGTTTCAAGGCATGAGGTTCAGGGCATGAGTTTCAGGGCATGAGATTCAGGGCATGAGTTTCAGTGGATGAGATTCAGGGCATGATTTTGAGGGCAGGAGAATCAGGGCAGGTGTTTCAGTGCAGGAGTTTCAGGGCATGAGATTCAGGGCATGAGGTTCAGGGCATGCGATTCAGGGCATGAGTTTCAGTGCAGGAACTTGAGGGCATGAGATTCAGTGCACGAGTTTCAGAGCATGAGATTCAGGGCATGAGATTCAGGGCATGATTTTCAGGGCAGGAGATTCAGGGCAGGTGTTTCAGTGCAGCAGTTTTAGGGCATGTGATTCAGGGCATGAGTTTCAGTGCATGAGTTTCAGGGCAGCAGTTTCAGGGAATGTGATTTAGGGCATGAGTTTCAGGGCATGAGATTCAGGGCAAGAGTTTCAGGGCATGAGATTCAGGGCATGAGTTTCAGTGCAGGAACTTGAGGGCATGAGATTCAGTGCACGAGTTTCAGAGCATGAGATTCAGGGCATGAGATTCAGGGCATGATATTCAGGGCAGGAGATTCAGGGCAGGTGTTTCAGTGCAGGAGTTTCAGGGCATGAGATTCAGGGCATGAGATTCAGGGCATGAGTTTCAGGACAGGAGATTCAGGGCATGAGTTTCAGGGCAGGAGTTTCAGGGCATGTGATTCAGGGCGTGAGTTTCAGGATATGAGATTCATGGCATGAGTTTCAGTGCAGGAGCTTCAGGGCATGAGATTCAGGGCATGAGTTTCAGGGTAGGTGATTCAGGGCAGTAGTTTCAGGACATGAGATTCATGGCATGAGATTCGGGGCATGAGTTTCAGGGCATGAGTTTCAGGGCAGGAGTTTCAGGGCATGAGATTCAGTGCACGAGTTTCAGAGCATGAGATTCAGGGCATGAGGTTCAGGGCATGATTTTCAGGGCAGGTGATTCAGGGAAGGTGTTTCAGTGCAGGAGTTTCAGGGCATGAGATTCAGGGCATGAGATTCAGGGCATGAGTTTCAGGGCATGAGTTTCAGGCCATGAGTTTCAGGGCAGGAGTTTCAGGGCATGTGATTCAGGGCGTGAGTTTCAGGATATGAGATTGATGGCATGAGTTTCAGTGCAGGAGTTTCAGGGCATGAGATTCAGGGCATCAGTTTCAGTGCATGAGTTTGAGGGCAGGAGTTTCAAGGCATGAGATTCAGGGCATGAGTTTCAGTGCATGAGATTCAGTGCACAAGCTTCAGGGCATGAGATTCAGGGCATGATTTTCAGGGCAGGTGATTCAGGGCAGGTGTTTCAGTGCAGGAGATTCAGGGCATGAGATTCAGGGCATGAGATTCAGGGCATGAGTTTCAGGGCATGAGTTTCAGCCATGAGTTTCAGGGCAGGAGTTTCAGGGCATTTGATTCAGGGCGTGAGTTTCAGGATATGAGATTCATGGCATGAGTTTAAGTGCTGGAGTTTCAGGGCATGAGATTCAGGGCATGAGTTTCAGTGCATGAGTTTGAGGGCAGGAGATTCGGGGGCCTTAGATTCAGGGCATGAGTTTCAGTGCATGAGTTTGAGGGCAGGAGTTTCAGGGCATGAGATTCAGGGCATGAGTTTCAGGGCATGAGATTCAGGGCAGGTATTTCAGGGCATGTAATTCAGGGCATGAGTTTCTGGGCAGATGATTCAGGGCAGGAGTTTTACGGCATGTGATTCAGGGCATGAGTTTCAGTGCATGTGTTTCAGGGCAGGAGTTTCAGGGTATGTGATTTAGGGCATGAGTTTCAGGGCATGAGATTCAGGGCTTGAGTTTCAAGGCATGAGGTTCAGGGCAAGAGTTTCAGGGCATGAGATTCAGGGCATGAGTTTCAGTGCAGGAACTTGAGGGCATGAGATTCAGTGCACGAGTTTCAGAGCATGAGATTCAGGGCATGAGATTCAGGGCATGATTTTCAGGGCAGGAGATTCAGGGCAGGTGTTTCAGTGCAGGAGTTTCAGGGCATGAGATTCAGTGCATGAGATTCAGGGCATGAGTTTCAGGACAGGAGATTCAGGGCATGAGACTCAGGGCATGAGTTTCAGGGCATGAGTTTAAGGGCAGGAGTTTCAGTGCATGTGATTCAGGGCGTGAGTTTCAGGATATGAGATTCATGGTTGAGTTTCAGTGCAGGAGTATCAGGGCATGAGATTCAGGGCATGAGTTTCAGGGAAGGAGATTCAGGGCTTGAGTTTCAAGGCATGAGGTTCAGGGCATGAGTTTCAGGGCATGAGATTCAGGGCATTAGTTTCAGTGCAGGAACTTGAGGGCATGATATTCAGTGCACGAGTTTCAGAGCATGAGATTCAGGGCATGAGATTCAGGGCATGATTTTCAGGGCAGGAGATTCAGGGCAGGTGTTTCAGTGCAGGAGTTTCAGGGCATGAGATTCAGGGCATGAGATTCAGGGCATGAGTTTCAGTGCAGGAACTTGAGGGCATGAGATTCAGTGCACGAGTTTCAGAGCATGAGATTCAGGGCATGAGATTCAGGGCATGATTTTCAGGGCAGGAGATTCAGGGCAGGTGTTTCAGTGCAGCAGTTTCAGGGCATGAGATTCAGGGCATGAGATTCAGGGCATGAGTTTCAGGACAGGAGATTCAGGGCATGAGTTTCAGGGCATGAGTTTCAGTGCATGAGTTTCAGGGCAGGAGTTTCAGGGCATGTGATTCAGCGCGTGATTTTCAGGATATGAGATTCATGGCATGAGTTTCAGTGCAGGAGTTTCAGGGCATGAGATTCAGGGCATGAGTTTCAGGGTAGGTGATTCAGGGCAGGAGTTTCAGGACATGAGATTCAGGGCATGAGATTCGGGGCATGAGTTTCAGGGCATGAATTTCAGGGCAGGAGTTTCAGGGCATGAGATTCAGTGCACGAGTTTCAGAGCATGAGATTCAGGGCATGAGATTCAGGGCATGATTTTCAGGGCAGGTGATTCTGGGCAGATGTTTCAGTGCAGGAGTTTCAGGGCATGAGATCCAGGGCATGAGATTCAGGGCATGAGTTTCAGGATATGAGATTCATGGCATGAGTTTCAGGGCAGGAATTTCAGGATATGAGATACAGGGCATGAGTTTCAGTGCATGAGTTTGAGGGCAGGAGTTTCAGGGCATGAGATTCAGGGCAGTTTTTCAGGGCATGAGATTCAGGGCAGGTATTTCAGGGCATGTAATTCAGGGCATGAGTTTCTGGGCAGATGATTCGGGGCAGGAGTTTTAGGGCATGTGATTTAGGGCATGAGTTTCAGTGCATGAGTTTCACGGCAGGAGTTTCAGGGAATGTGATTTAGAGCATGAGTTTCAGGGCATGAGATTCAGGGCTTGAGTTTCAAGGCATGAGGTTCCGGGCAAGAGTTTCAGGGCATGAGATTCAGGGCATGAGTTTCAGTGCAGGAACTTGAGGGCATGAGATTCAGTGCACGAGTTTCAGAGCATGAGATTCAGGGCATGAGATTCAGGGCATGATTTTCAGGGCAGGAGATTCAGGGCAGGTGTTTCAGTGCAGGAGTTTCAGGGCATGAGATTCAGGGCATGAGATTCAGGGCATGAGTTTCAGGACAGGAGATTCAGGGCGTGAGTTTCAGGGCATGATTTTCAGGGCAGGTGATTCAGGGAAGGTGTTTCAGTGCAGGAGTTTCAGGGCATGAGATTCAGGGCATGAGATTCAGGGCATGAGTTTCAGGGCATGAGTTTCAGGCCATGAGTTTCAGGGCAGGAGTTTCAGGGCATGTGATTCAGGGCGTGAGTTTCAGGATATGAGATTCATGGCATGAGTTTCAGTGCAGTAGTTTCAGGGCATGAGATTCAGGGCATGAGTTTCAGTGCATGAGTTTGAGGGCAGGAGTTTCAAGGCATGAGATTCAGGGCATGAGTTTCAGTCCATGAGATTCAGTGCACGAGATTCAGGGCATGAGATTCAGGGCATGATTTTCAGGGCAGGTGATTCAGGGCAGGTGTTTCAGTGCAGGAGATTCAGGGGATGAGATTCAGGGCATGAGATTCAGGGCATGAGTTTCAGGGCATGAGTTTCAGCCATGAGTTTCAGGGCAGGAGTTTCAGGGCATGTGATTCAGGGCGTGAGTTTCAGGATATGAGATTCATGGCATGAGTTTCAGTGCTGCAGTTTCAGGGCATGTGATTCAGGGCATGAGTTTCAGGGCAGCAGTTTCAGGGAATGTGATTTAGGGCATGAGTTTCAGGGCATGAGATTCAGGGCTTGAGTTTCAAGGCATGAGGTTCAGGGCATGAGTTTCAGGGCATGAGATTCAGGGCATGAGTTTCAGTGCCGGAATTTGAGGGCATGAGATTCAGTGCACGGGTTTCAGAGCATGAGATTCAGGGCATGAGATTCAGGGCTTGAGTTTCAAGGCATGAGGTTCAGGGCAAGAGTTTCAGAGCATGAGATTCAGGGTATGAGATTCAGGAAATGATTTTCAGGGCAGGAGATTCAGGGCAGGTGTTTCAGTGCAGGAGTTTCAGGGCATGAGATTCAGGGCATGAGATTCAGGGCATGAGTTTCAGGACAGGAGATTCAGGGCATGAGTTTCAGGACAGGAGATTCAGGGCATGAGTTTCAGGGCAGGAGATTCAGGGCATGTGATTCAGGGAGCGAGTTTCAGGATATGAGATTCATGGCATGAGTTTCAGTGGAGGAGCTTCAGGGCATGAGATTCAGGGCATGAGTTTCAGGGTAGGTGATTCAGGGCAGGAGTTTCAGGACATGAGATTCAGGGCATGAGATTCGGGGCATGAGTTTCAGGGCATGAGTTTCAGGGCAGGAGTTTCAGGGCATGAGATTCAGTCCACGAGTTTCAGAGCATGAGATTCAGGGCATGAGGTTCAGGGCATGATTTTCAGGGCAGGTGATTCAGGGAAGGTGTTTCAGTGCAGGAGTTTCAGGGCATGAGATTCAGGGCAGGAGATTCAGGGCATGAGTTTCAGGGCATGAGTTTCAGGCCATGAGTTTCAGGGCAGGAGTTTCAGGGATTGTGATTCAGGGCGTGAGTTTCAGGATATGAGATTCATGGCATGAGTTTCAGTGCAGGAGTTTCAGGGCATGAGATTCAGGGCATGAGTTTCAGTGCAGGAACTTGAGGGCATGATATTCAGTGCACGAGTTTCAGAGCATGAGATTCAGGGCATGAGATTCAGGGCATGATTTTCAGGGCAGGAGATTCAGGGCAGGTGTTTCAGTGCAGGAGTTTCAGGGCATGAGATTCAGGGCATGAGATTCAGGGCATGAGTTTCAGTGCAGGAACTTGAGGGCATGAGATTCAGTGCACGAGTTTCAGAGCATGAGATTCAGGGCATGAGATTCAGGGCATGATTTTCAGGGCAGGAGATTCAGGGCAGGTGTTTCAGTGCAGCAGTTTCAGGGCATGAGATTCAGGGCATGAGATTCAGGGCATGAGTTTCAGGACAGGAGATTCAGGGCATGAGTTTCAGGGCATGAGTTTCAGTGCATGAGTTTCAGGGCAGGAGTTTCAGGGCATGTGATTCAGGGCGTGATTTTCAGGATATGAGATTCATGGCATGAGTTTCAGTGCAGGAGTTTCAGGGCATGAGATTCAGGGCATGAGTTTCAGGGTAGGTGATTCAGGGCAGGAGTTTCAGGACATGAGATTCAGGGCATGAGATTCGGGGCATGAGTTTCAGGGCATGAGTTTCAGGGCAGGAGTTTCAGGGCATGAGATTCAGTCCACGAGTTTCAGAGCATGAGATTCAGGGCATGAGGTTCAGGGCATGATTTTCAGGGCAGGTGATTCAGGGAAGGTGTTTCAGTGCAGGAGTTTCAGGGCATGAGATTCAGGGCAGGAGATTCAGGGCATGAGTTTCAGGGCATGAGTTTCAGGCCATGAGTTTCAGGGCAGGAGTTTCAGGGATTGTGATTCAGGGCGTGAGTTTCAGGATATGAGATTCATGGCATGAGTTTCAGTGCAGGAGTTTCAGGGCATGAGATTCAGGGCATGAGTTTCAGTGCAGGAACTTGAGGGCATGATATTCAGTGCACGAGTTTCAGAGCATGAGATTCAGGGCATGAGATTCAGGGCATGATTTTCAGGGCAGGAGATTCAGGGCAGGTGTTTCAGTGCAGGAGTTTCAGGGCATGAGATTCAGGGCATGAGATTCAGGGCATGAGTTTCAGTGCAGGAACTTGAGGGCATGAGATTCAGTGCACGAGTTTCAGAGCATGAGATTCAGGGCATGAGATTCAGGGCATGATTTTCAGGGCAGGAGATTCAGGGCAGGTGTTTCAGTGCAGCAGTTTCAGGGCATGAGATTCAGGGCATGAGATTCAGGGCATGAGTTTCAGGACAGGAGATTCAGGGCATGAGTTTCAGGGCATGAGTTTCAGTGCATGAGTTTCAGGGCAGGAGTTTCAGGGCATGTGATTCAGGGCGTGATTTTCAGGATATGAGATTCATGGCATGAGTTTCAGTGCAGGAGTTTCAGGGCATGAGATTCAGGGCATGAGTTTCAGGGTAGGTGATTCAGGGCAGGAGTTTCAGGACATGAGATTCAGGGCATGAGATTCGGGGCATGAGTTTCAGGGCATGAATTTCAGGGCAGGAGTTTTTGGGCATGAGATTCAGTGCACGAGTTTCAGAGCATGAGATTCAGGGCATGAGATTCAGGGCATGATTTTCAGGGCAGGTGATTCTGGGCAGATGTTTCAGTGCAGGAGTTTCAGGGCATGAGATCCAGGGCATGAGATTCAGGGCATGAGTTTCAGGATATGAGATTCATGGCATGAGTTTCAGGGCAGGAATTTCAGGATATGAGATTCAGGGCATGAGTTTCAGTGCATGAGTTTGAGGGCAGGAGTTTCAGGGCATGAGATTCAGGGCAGTTTTTCAGGGCATGAGATTCAGGGCAGGTATTTCAGGGCATGTAATTCAGGGCATGAGTTTCTGGGCAGATGATTCGGGGCAGGAGTTTTAGGGCATGTGATTTAGGGCATGAGTTTCAGTGCATGAGTTTCACGGCAGGAGTTTCAGGGAATGTGATTTAGAGCATGAGTTTCAGGGCATGAGATTCAGGGCTTGAGTTTCAAGGCATGAGGTTCCGGGCAAGAGTTTCAGGGCATGAGATTCAGGGCATGAGTTTCAGTGCAGGAACTTGAGGGCATGAGATTCAGTGCACGAGTTTCAGAGCATGAGATTCAGGGCATGAGATTCAGGGCATGATTTTCAGGGCAGGAGATTCAGGGCAGGTGTTTCAGTGCAGGAGTTTCAGGGCATGAGATTCAGGGCATGAGATTCAGGGCATGAGTTTCAGGACAGGAGATTCAGGGCGTGAGTTTCAGGGCATGATTTTCAGGGCAGGTGATTCAGGGAAGGTGTTTCAGTGCAGGAGTTTCAGGGCATGAGATTCAGGGCATGAGATTCAGGGCATGAGTTTCAGGGCATGAGTTTCAGGCCATGAGTTTCAGGGCAGGAGTTTCAGGGCATGTGATTCAGGGCGTGAGTTTCAGGATATGAGATTCATGGCATGAGTTTCAGTGCAGGAGTTTCAGGGCATGAGATTCAGGGCATGAGATTCAGTGCATGAGTTTGAGGGCAGGAGTTTCAAGGCATGAGATTCAGGGCATGAGTTTCAGTCCATGAGATTCAGTGCACGAGATTCAGGGCATGAGATTCAGGGCATGATTTTCAGGGCAGGTGATTCAGGGCAGGTGTTTCAGTGCAGGAGATTCAGGGGATGAGATTCAGGGCATGAGATTCAGGGCATGAGTTTCAGGGCATGAGTTTCAGCCATGAGTTTCAGGGCAGGAGTTTCAGGGCATGTGATTCAGGGCGTGAGTTTCAGGATATGAGATTCATGGCATGAGTTTCAGTGCTGCAGTTTCAGGGCATGTGATTCAGGGCATGAGTTTCAGTGCATGAGTTTCAGGGCAGCAGTTTCAGGGAATGTGATTTAGGGCATGAGTTTCAGGGCATGAGATTCAGGGCTTGAGTTTCAAGGCATGAGGTTCAGGGCATGAGTTTCAGGGCATGAGATTCAGGGCATGAGTTTCAGTGCCGGAATTTGAGGGCATGAGATTCAGTGCACGGGTTTCAGAGCATGAGATTCAGGGCATGAGATTCAGGGCTTGAGTTTCAAGGCATGAGGTTCAGGGCAAGAGTTTCAGAGCATTAGATTCAGGGTATGAGATTCAGGAAATGATTTTCAGGGCAGGAGATTCAGGGCAGGTGTTTCAGTGCAGGAGTTTCAGGGCATGAGATTCAGGGCATGAGATTCAGGGCATGAGTTTCAGGACAGGAGATTCAGGGCATGAGATTCAGGGCATGAGTTTCAGGATATGAGATTCATGGCATGAGTTTCAGGGCAGGAATTTCAGGATATGAGATTCAGGGCATGAGTTTCAGTGCATGAGTTTGAGGGCAGGAGTTTCAGGGCATGAGATTCAGGGCAGTTTTTCAGGGCATGAGATTCAGGGCAGGTATTTCAGGGCATGTAATTCAGGGCATGAGTTTCTGGGCAGATGATTCGGGGCAGGAGTTTTAGGGCATGTGATTTAGGGCATGAGTTTCAGTGCATGAGTTTCACGGCAGGAGTTTCAGGGAATGTGATTTAGAGCATGAGTTTCAGGGCATGAGATTCAGGGCTTGAGTTTCAAGGCATGAGGTTCCGGGCAAGAGTTTCAGGGCATGAGATTCAGGGCATGAGTTTCAGTGCAGGAACTTGAGGGCATGAGATTCAGTGCACGAGTTTCAGAGCATGAGATTCAGGGCATGAGATTCAGGGCATGATTTTCAGGGCAGGAGATTCAGGGCAGGTGTTTCAGTGCAGGAGTTTCAGGGCATGAGATTCAGGGCATGAGATTCAGGGCATGAGTTTCAGGACAGGAGATTCAGCGCGTGAGTTTCAGGGCATGATTTTCAGGGCAGGTGATTCAGGGAAGGTGTTTCAGTGCAGGAGTTTCAGGGCATGAGATTCAGGGCATGAGATTCAGGGCATGAGTTTCAGGGCATGAGTTTCAGGCCATGAGTTTCAGGGCAGGAGTTTCAGGGCATGTGATTCAGGGCGTGAGTTTCAGGATATGAGATTCATGGCATGAGTTTCAGTGCAGGAGTTTCAGGGCATGAGATTCAGGGCATGAGTTTCAGTGCATGAGTTTGAGGGCAGGAGTTTCAAGGCATGAGATTCAGGGCATGAGTTTCAGTCCATGAGATTCAGTGCACGAGATTCAGGGCATGAGATTCAGGGCATGATTTTCAGGGCAGGTGATTCAGGGCAGGTGTTTCAGAGCATGAGATTCAGGGCATGAGATTCAGGGCTTGAGTTTCAAGGCATGAGGTTCAGGGCAAGAGTTTCAGAGCATGAGATTCAGGGTATGAGATTCAGGAAATGATTTTCAGGGCAGGAGATTCAGGGCAGGTGTTTCAGTGCAGGAGTTTCAGGGCATGAGATTCAGGGCATGAGATTCAGGGCATGAGTTTCAGGACAGGAGATTCAGGGCATGAGATTCAGGGCATGAGTTTCAGGATATGAGATTCATGGCATGAGTTTCAGGGCAGGAATTTCAGGATATGAGATTCAGGGCATGAGTTTCAGTGCATGAGTTTGAGGGCAGGAGTTTCAGGGCATGAGATTCAGGGCAGTTTTTCAGGGCATGAGATTCAGGGCAGGTATTTCAGGGCATGTAATTCAGGGCATGAGTTTCTGGGCAGATGATTCGGGGCAGGAGTTTTAGGGCATGTGATTTAGGGCATGAGTTTCAGTGCATGAGTTTCACGGCAGGAGTTTCAGGGAATGTGATTTAGAGCATGAGTTTCAGGGCATGAGATTCAGGGCTTGAGTTTCAAGGCATGAGGTTCCGGGCAAGAGTTTCAGGGCATGAGATTCAGGGCATGAGTTTCAGTGCAGGAACTTGAGGGCATGAGATTCAGTGCACGAGTTTCAGAGCATGAGATTCAGGGCATGAGATTCAGGGCATGATTTTCAGGGCAGGAGATTCAGGGCAGGTGTTTCAGTGCAGGAGTTTCAGGGCATGAGATTCAGGGCATGAGATTCAGGGCATGAGTTTCAGGACAGGAGATTCAGCGCGTGAGTTTCAGGGCATGATTTTCAGGGCAGGTGATTCAGGGAAGGTGTTTCAGTGCAGGAGTTTCAGGGCATGAGATTCAGGGCATGAGATTCAGGGCATGAGTTTCAGGGCATGAGTTTCAGGCCATGAGTTTCAGGGCAGGAGTTTCAGGGCATGTGATTCAGGGCGTGAGTTTCAGGATATGAGATTCATGGCATGAGTTTCAGTGCAGGAGTTTCAGGGCATGAGATTCAGGGCATGAGTTTCAGTGCATGAGTTTGAGGGCAGGAGTTTCAAGGCATGAGATTCAGGGCATGAGTTTCAGTCCATGAGATTCAGTGCACGAGATTCAGGGCATGAGATTCAGGGCATGATTTTCAGGGCAGGTGATTCAGGGCAGGTGTTTCAGTGCAGGAGATTCAGGGGATGAGATTCAGGGCATGAGATTCAGGGCATGAGTTTCAGGGCATGAGTTTCAGCCATGAGTTTCAGGGCAGGAGTTTCAGGGCATGTGATTCAGGGCGTGAGTTTCAGGATATGAGATTCATGGCATGAGTTTCAGTGCTGCAGTTTCAGGGCATGTGATTCAGGGCATGAGTTTCAGTGCATGAGTTTCAGGGCAGCAGTTTCAGGGAATGTGATTTAGGGCATGAGTTTCAGGGCATGAGATTCAGGGCTTGAGTTTCAAGGCATGAGGTTCAGGGCATGAGTTTCAGGGCATGAGATTCAGGGCATGAGTTTCAGTGCCGGAATTTGAGGGCATGAGATTCAGTGCACGGGTTTCAGAGCATGAGATTCAGGGCATGAGATTCAGGGCTTGAGTTTCAAGGCATGAGGTTCAGGGCAAGAGTTTCAGAGCATGAGATTCAGGGTATGAGATTCAGGAAATGATTTTCAGGGCAGGAGATTCAGGGCAGGTGTTTCAGTGCAGGAGTTTCAGGGCATGAGATTCAGGGCATGAGATTCAGGGCATGAGTTTCAGGACAGGAGATTCAGGGCATGAGTTTCAGGACAGGAGATTCAGGGCATGAATTTCAGGGCAGGAGATTCAGGGCATGTGATTCAGGGAGTGAGTTTCAGGATATGAGATTCATGGCATGAGTTTCAGTGGAGGAGCTTCAGGGCATGAGATTCAGGGCATGAGTTTCAGGGTAGGTGATTCAGGGCAGGAGTTTCAGGACATGAGATTCAGGGCATGAGATTCGGGGCATGAGTTTCAGGGCATGAGTTTCAGGGCAGGAGTTTCAGGGCATGAGATTCAGTCCACGAGTTTCAGAGCATGAGATTCAGGGCATGAGGTTCAGGGCATGATTTTCAGGGCAGGTGATTCAGGGAAGGTGTTTCAGTGCAGGAGTTTCAGGGCATGAGATTCAGGGCAGGAGATTCAGGGCATGAGTTTCAGGGCATGAGTTTCAGGCCATGAGTTTCAGGGCAGGAGTTTCAGGGATTGTGATTCAGGGCGTGAGTTTCAGGATATGAGATTCATGGCATGAGTTTCAGAGCATGAGATTCAGGGTATGAGATTCAGGAAATGATTTTCAGGGCAGGAGATTCAGGGCAGGTGTTTCAGTGCAGGAGTTTCAGGGCATGAGATTCAGGGCATGAGATTCAGGGCATGATTTTCAGGGCAGGAGATTCAGGGCAGGTGTTTCAGTGCAGGAGTTTCAGGGCATGAGATTCAGGGCATGAGATTCAGGGCATGAGTTTCAGTGCAGGAACTTGAGGGCATGAGATTCAGTGCACGAGTTTCAGAGCATGAGATTCAGGGCATGAGATTCAGGGCATGATTTTCAGGGCAGGAGATTCAGGGCAGGTGTTTCAGTGCAGCAGTTTCAGGGCATGAGATTCAGGGCATGAGATTCAGGGCATGAGTTTCAGGACAGGAGATTCAGGGCATGAGTTTCAGGGCATGAGTTTCAGTGCATGAGTTTCAGGGCAGGAGTTTCAGGGCATGTGATTCAGGGCGTGATTTTCAGGATATGAGATTCATGGCATGAGTTTCAGTGCAGGAGTTTCAGGGCATGAGATTCAGGGCATGAGTTTCAGGGTAGGTGATTCAGGGCAGGAGTTTCAGGACATGAGATTCAGGGCATGAGATTCGGGGCATGAGTTTCAGGGCATGAGTTTCAGGGCAGGAGTTTCAGGGCATGAGATTCAGTCCACGAGTTTCAGAGCATGAGATTCAGGGCATGAGGTTCAGGGCATGATTTTCAGGGCAGGTGATTCAGGGAAGGTGTTTCAGTGCAGGAGTTTCAGGGCATGAGATTCAGGGCAGGAGATTCAGGGCATGAGTTTCAGGGCATGAGTTTCAGGCCATGAGTTTCAGGGCAGGAGTTTCAGGGATTGTGATTCAGGGCGTGAGTTTCAGGATATGAGATTCATGGCATGAGTTTCAGTGCAGGAGTTTCAGGGCATGAGATTCAGGGCATGAGTTTCAGTGCAGGAACTTGACGGCATGATATTCAGTGCACGAGTTTCAGAGCATGAGATTCAGGGCATGAGATTCAGGGCATGATTTTCAGGGCAGGAGATTCAGGGCAGGTGTTTCAGTGCAGGAGTTTCAGGGCATGAGATTCAGGGCATGAGATTCAGGGCATGAGTTTCAGTGCAGGAACTTGAGGGCATGAGATTCAGTGCACGAGTTTCAGAGCATGAGATTCAGGGCATGAGATTCAGGGCTTGAGTTTCAAGGCATGAGGTTCAGGGCAAGAGTTTCAGAGCATGAGATTCAGGGTATGAGATTCAGGAAATGATTTTCAGGGCAGGAGATTCAGGGCAGGTGTTTCAGTGCAGGAGTTTCAGGGCATGAGATTCAGGGCATGAGATTCAGGGCATGAGTTTCAGGACAGGAGATTCAGGGCATGAGTTTCAGGACAGGAGATTCAGGGCATGAGTTTCAGGGCAGGAGATTCAGGGCATGTGATTCAGGGAGTGAGTTTCAGGATATGAGATTCATGGCATGAGTTTCAGCGGAGGAGCTTCAGGGCATGAGATTCAGGGCATGAGTTTCAGGGTAGGTGATTCAGGGCAGGAGTTTCAGGACATGAGATTCAGGGCATGAGATTCGGGGCATGAGTTTCAGGGCATGAGTTTCAGGGCAGGAGTTTCAGGGCATGAGATTCAGTCCACGAGTTTCAGAGCATGAGATTCAGGGCATGAGGTTCAGGGCATGATTTTCAGGGCAGGTGATTCAGGGAAGGTGTTTCAGTGCAGGAGTTTCAGGGCATGAGATTCAGGGCAGGAGATTCAGGGCATGAGTTTCAGGGCATGAGTTTCAGGCCATGAGTTTCAGGGCAGGAGTTTCAGGGATTGTGATTCAGGGCGTGAGTTTCAGGATATGAGATTCATGGCATGAGTTTCAGAGCATGAGATTCAGGGTATGAGATTCAGGAAATGATTTTCAGGGCAGGAGATTCAGGGCAGGTGTTTCAGTGCAGGAGTTTCAGGGCATGAGATTCAGGGCATGAGATTCAGGGCATGATTTTCAGGGCAGGAGATTCAGGGCAGGTGTTTCAGTGCAGGAGTTTCAGGGCATGAGATTCAGGGCATGAGATTCAGGGCATGAGTTTCAGTGCAGGAACTTGAGGGCATGAGATTCAGTGCACGAGTTTCAGAGCATGAGATTCAGGGCATGAGATTCAGGGCATGATTTTCAGGGCAGGAGATTCAGGGCAGGTGTTTCAGTGCAGCAGTTTCAGGGCATGAGATTCAGGGCATGAGATTCAGGGCATGAGTTTCAGGACAGGAGATTCAGGGCATGAGTTTCAGGGCATGAGTTTCAGTGCATGAGTTTCAGGGCAGGAGTTTCAGGGCATGTGATTCAGGGCGTGATTTTCAGGATATGAGATTCATGGCATGAGTTTCAGTGCAGGAGTTTCAGGGCATGAGATTCAGGGCATGAGTTTCAGGGTAGGTGATTCAGGGCAGGAGTTTCAGGACATGAGATTCAGGGCATGAGATTCGGGGCATGAGTTTCAGGGCATGAGTTTCAGGGCAGGAGTTTCAGGGCATGAGATTCAGTCCACGAGTTTCAGAGCATGAGATTCAGGGCATGAGGTTCAGGGCATGATTTTCAGGGCAGGTGATTCAGGGAAGGTGTTTCAGTGCAGGAGTTTCAGGGCATGAGATTCAGGGCAGGAGATTCAGGGCATGAGTTTCAGGGCATGAGTTTCAGGCCATGAGTTTCAGGGCAGGAGCTTCAGGGATTGTGATTCAGGGCGTGAGTTTCAGGATATGAGATTCATGGCATGAGTTTCAGTGCAGGAGTTTCAGGGCATGAGATTCAGGGCATGAGTTTCAGTGCAGGAACTTGAGGGCATGATATTCAGTGCACGAGTTTCAGAGCATGAGATTCAGGGCATGAGATTCAGGGCATGATTTTCAGGGCAGGAGATTCAGGGCAGGTGTTTCAGTGCAGGAGTTTCAGGGCATGAGATTCAGGGCATGAGATTCAGGGCATGAGTTTCAGTGCAGGAACTTGAGGGCATGAGATTCAGTGCACGAGTTTCAGAGCATGAGATTCAGGGCATGAGATTCAGGGCATGATTTTCAGGGCAGGAGATTCAGGGCAGGTGTTTCAGTGCAGCAGTTTCAGGGCATGAGATTCAGGGCATGAGATTCAGGGCATGAGTTTCAGGACAGGAGATTCAGGGCATGAGTTTCAGGGCATGAGTTTCAGTGCATGAGTTTCAGGGCAGGAGTTTCAGGGCATGTGATTCAGGGCGTGATTTTCAGGATATGAGATTCATGGCATGAGTTTCAGTGCAGGAGTTTCAGGGCATGAGATTCAGGGCATGAGTTTCAGGGTAGGTGATTCAGGGCAGGAGTTTCAGGACATGAGATTCAGGGCATGAGATTCGGGGCATGAGTTTCAGGGCATGAATTTCAGGGCAGGAGTTTTTGGGCATGAGATTCAGTGCACGAGTTTCAGAGCATGAGATTCAGGGCATGAGATTCAGGGCATGATTTTCAGGGCAGGTGATTCTGGGCAGATGTTTCAGTGCAGGAGTTTCAGGGCATGAGATCCAGGGCATGAGATTCAGGGCATGAGTTTCAGGATATGAGATTCATGGCATGAGTTTCAGGGCAGGAATTTCAGGATATGAGATTCAGGGCATGAGTTTCAGTGCATGAGTTTGAGGGCAGGAGTTTCAGGGCATGAGATTCAGGGCAGTTTTTCAGGGCATGAGATTCAGGGCAGGTATTTCAGGGCATGTAATTCAGGGCATGAGTTTCTGGGCAGATGATTCGGGGCAGGAGTTTTAGGGCATGTGATTTAGGGCATGAGTTTCAGTGCATGAGTTTCACGGCAGGAGTTTCAGGGAATGTGATTTAGAGCATGAGTTTCAGGGCATGAGATTCAGGGCTTGAGTTTCAAGGCATGAGGTTCCGGGCAAGAGTTTCAGGGCATGAGATTCAGGGCATGAGTTTCAGTGCAGGAACTTGAGGGCATGAGATTCAGTGCACGAGTTTCAGAGCATGAGATTCAGGGCATGAGATTCAGGGCATGATTTTCAGGGCAGGAGATTCAGGGCAGGTGTTTCAGTGCAGGAGTTTCAGGGCATGAGATTCAGGGCATGAGATTCAGGGCATGAGTTTCAGGACAGGAGATTCAGGGCGTGAGTTTCAGGGCATGATTTTCAGGGCAGGTGATTCAGGGAAGGTGTTTCAGTGCAGGAGTTTCAGGGCATGAGATTCAGGGCATGAGATTCAGGGCATGAGTTTCAGGGCATGAGTTTCAGGCCATGAGTTTCAGGGCAGGAGTTTCAGGGCATGTGATTCAGGGCGTGAGTTTCAGGATATGAGATTCATGGCATGAGTTTCAGTGCAGGAGTTTCAGGGCATGAGATTCAGGGCATGAGTTTCAGTGCATGAGTTTGAGGGCAGGAGTTTCAAGGCATGAGATTCAGGGCATGAGTTTCAGTCCATGAGATTCAGTGCACGAGATTCAGGGCATGAGACTCAGGGCATGATTTTCAGGGCAGGTGATTCAGGGCAGGTGTTTCAGTGCAGGAGATTCAGGGGATGAGATTCAGGGCATGAGATTCAGGGCATGAGTTTCAGGGCATGAGTTTCAGCCATGAGTTTCAGGGCAGGAGTTTCAGGGCATGTGATTCAGGGCGTGAGTTTCAGGATATGAGATTCATGGCATGAGTTTCAGTGCTGCAGTTTCAGGGCATGTGATTCAGGGCATGAGTTTCAGTGCATGAGTTTCAGGGCAGCAGTTTCAGGGAATGTGATTTAGGGCATGAGTTTCAGGGCATGAGATTCAGGGCTTGAGTTTCAAGGCATGAGGTTCAGGGCATGAGTTTCAGGGCATGAGATTCAGGGCATGAGTTTCAGTGCCGGAATTTGAGGGCATGAGATTCAGTGCACGGGTTTCAGAGCATGAGATTCAGGGCATGAGATTCAGGGCTTGAGTTTCAAGGCATGAGGTTCAGGGCAAGAGTTTCAGAGCATGAGATTCAGGGTATGAGATTCAGGAAATGATTTTCAGGGCAGGAGATTCAGGGCAGGTGTTTCAGTGCAGGAGTTTCAGGGCATGAGATTCAGGGCATGAGATTCAGGGCATGAGTTTCAGGACAGGAGATTCAGGGCATGAGTTTCAGGACAGGAGATTCAGGGCATGAGTTTAAGGGCAGGAGATTCAGGGCATGTGATTCAGGGAGTGAGTTTCAGGATATGAGATTCATGGCATGATTTTCAGTGGAGGAGCTTCAGGGCATGAGATTCAGGGCATGAGTTTCAGGGTAGGTGATTCAGGGCAGGAGTTTCAGGACATGAGATTCAGGGCATGAGATTCGGGGCATGAGTTTCAGGGCATGAGTTTCAGGGCAGGAGTTTCAGGGCATGAGATTCAGTCCACGAGTTTCAGAGCATGAGATTCAGGGCATGAGGTTCAGGGCATGATTTTCAGGGCAGGTGATTCAGGGAAGGTGTTTCAGTGCAGGAGTTTCAGGGCATGAGATTCAGGGCAGGAGATTCAGGGCATGAGTTTCAGGGCATGAGTTTCAGGCCATGAGTTTCAGGGCATGAGTTTCAGGGATTGTGGTTCAGGGCGTGAGTTTCAGGATATGAGATTCATGGCATGAGTTTCAGTGCAGGAGTTTCAGGGCATGAGATTCAGGGCATGAGTTTCAGTGCATGAGTTTGAGGGCAGGAGTTTCAAGGCATGAGATTCAGGGCATGAGTTTCAGTGCATGAGATTCAGTGCACGAGATTCAGGGCATGAGATTCAGGGCATGATTTTCAGCCATGAGTTTCAGGGCAGGAGTTTCAGGGCATGTGATTCAGGGCGTGAGTTTCAGGATATGAGGTTCAGGGCATGAGTTTCAGGACATGAGATTCAGGGCATGAGTTTCAGTGCAGGAACTTGAGGGCATGATATTCAGTGCACGAGTTTCAGAGCATGAGATTCAGGGAATGAGTTTCACTGCATGTGTTTGAGGGAAGGAGTTTCAGGGCATGAGATTCAGGGCATGAGATTCAGGGCATGAGTTTGAGGGAAGGAGTTTCAGGGCATGAGATTCAGGGCATGAGATTCAGGGCATGAGTTTCAGGGCATGAGTTTCAGCCATGAGTTTCACGGCAGGAGTTTCAGGGCTTGTGATTCAGGGCGTGAGTTTCAGGATATGAGATTGATGGCATGAGTTTCAGTGCTGGAGTTTAAGGGCATGAGATTCAGGGCATGAGTTTCAGTGCATGAGTTTGAGGGCAGGAGTTTCGGGGGCCTTAGATTCAGGGCATGAGTTTCAGTGCATGAGTTTGAGGGCAGGAGTTTCAGGGCATGAGATTCAGGGCATGAGTTTCAGGGCATGAGATTCAGGGCAGGTATTTCAGGGCATGTAATTCAGGGCATGAGTTTCTGGGCAGATGATTCAGGGCAGGAGTTTTAGGGCATGTGATTCAGGGCATGAGTTTCAGTGCATGAGTTTCAGGGCAGGAGTTTCAGGGTATGTGATTTAGGGCATGAGATTCAGGGCATGAGATCCAGGGCTTGAGTTTCAAGGCATGAGGTTCAGGGCAAGAGTTTCAGAGCATGAGATTCAGGGTATGAGATTCAGGGCATGATTTTCAGGGCAGGAGATTCAGGGCAGGTGTTTCAGTGCAGGAGTTTCAGGGCATGAGATTCAGGGCATGAGATTCAGGGCATGAGTTTCAGGACAGGAGATTCAGGGCATGAGTTTCAGGGCAGGAGTTTCAGGGCATGTGATTCAGGGCGTGAGTTTCAGG
>NW_027277377.1:0-28843 GCF_030028105.1 Mobula birostris | reverse complement strand
CTCAGGTAGTTTGGAGGTGTGCGAAGGTCTGTACTCAGAGTGTGGAGGTGTGGGAAGGTCTGTACTCAGGGAGTGTGGTGGTGTGGAAGGTCTGTTTTCGGAGTATTGAGGTATGGAAGGTCTTTATTCGGAGTATAGATGTGCGGAAGGTCTGTACTCGGAGTGTGGAGGTGTGGGAAGGTCTGTACTCGGAGTGTGGAGGTGTGGGAAGGTTTGTATTCAGGTAGTGTGGAGGTGTGGAATGTCTGTACTCATGGAGTGTGGATGTGTGGAAGGTCTGTGGTCGGTGTGTGGAGGTGTAGAAAGGTTGCACTCGGAGTATGGAGGTGTGGAAGGACTGTACTCAGGGAGTGTGTAGGTTAGGAAGGTCTGTACTCAGGGGGTGCGGAGGTGAGGAAGGTCTGTACTCAGGGTGTGTGGAGGTGTAGAAAGGTCTGTACTCGGAGTATGGAAGTGTGGAAGCTCTGTACTCGGAGTGTGGAGGTGTGGAAGGTTTGTATTTGGACTGTGGATGTGAGGAAGGTCTGTACTCAGGGAGTGTAGAGGTGTGGAAGTTTTGTATTCAGGGAGTGTGGAGGTGTGGGAAGGTCTGTACTCGGAGTGTGGAGGTGTGGGAAAGTCTGTATTCAGGCAGTGTGGAGGTGTGGAATGTCTGTACTCATGGAGTATGGATGTGTGGAATGTCTGTGGTCGGTGTGTGGAGGTGTAGAAAGGTCTGTACTCGGAGTATGGAGGTGTGGAAGGACTGTACTCAGGGAGTGTGTAGGTTAGGAAGGTCTGTACTCAGGGGGTGCGGAGGTGAGGAGGGTCTGTACTCAGTGTGTGTGGAGGTGTAGAAAGGTCTGTACTCGGAGTATGGAAGTGTGGAAGGTCTGTACTCGGAGTGTGGAGGTGTGGAAGGTTTGTATTTGGACTGTGTATGTGACGAAGGTCTGTACTCAGGGAGTGTGGATGTGTGGAAGGTTTGTAATCGGAGTGTGGAGGTGAGGAAGGTCTGTACTCAGAGTGTGGAGGTATGGGAAGGTCTGTACTCGGAGTGTGGAGGCGTGGGGAGGTCTGTACTCGGAGTGTGGGGGTGTGGAAGGTGTGTACTCAGGGAGTGTAGAGGTGTGGAAGTTTTGTATTCAGGGAGTGTGGAGGTGTGGGAAGGTCTGTACTCGGAGTGTGGAGGTGTGGGAAAGTCTGTATTCAGGCAGTGTGGAGGAGTGGAATGTCTGTACTCATGGAGTGTGGATGTCTGAAAGGTCTGTGGTCGGTGTGTGGAGGTGTAGAAAGGTCTGTACTCGGAGTATGGAAGTGTGGAAGGTCTGTACTCAGGGAGTGTGCAGGTTAGGAAGGTTTGTACTCTGAGTATGGAGGTGTAGGAAGGTCTGTACTCGGAGTTTGGATGTGTGGGAAGTCTGTAATCAGAGTGTGGAGGTGCAATAGTTCTGTACTCTGAGTATGGAGGTGTGGGAAGGTCTGTACTCGGAGTGTGGAGGTGTGGGAAGGTCTGTACTTGGAGTGTGGAGGTGTGGGAGGTCTGTACTCAGCGAGTGTGGAGGTGCGGGAAGGTCTGTACTCAGGCAGTGTGGATGTGTGGAAGGTTTGTAATCGGAGTGTGGAGGTGAGGAACGTCTGTACTCGGAGTGTGGAGGTATGGGAAGGTCTGTACTCGGAGTGTGGAGGCGTTGGGAGGTCTGTACTCGGAGTGTGGGGGTGTGGAAGGTCTGTACTCAGGGAGTGTAGAGGTGTGGAAGTTTTGTATTCAGGGAGTGTGGAAGTGTGGGAACATCTGTACTCAGAGTGTGAAGGTGCAGAAGGTCTGTACTCAGGGAGTGTGGATGTGTGGAAGGTTTGTAATCGGAGTGTGGAGGTGAGGAAGGTCTGTACTCAGAGTGTGGAGGTATGGTAAGGTCTGTACTCGGAGTGTGGAGGCGTGGGGAGGTCTGAACTCGGAGTGTGGGGGTGTGGAAGGTGTGTACTCAGGGAGTGTAGAGGTGTGGATGTTTTTTATTCAGGGAGCGTGGAGGTGTGGGAAGGTCTGTACTCGGAGTGTGGAGGTGTGGGAAAGTCTGTATTCAGGCAGTGTGGAGGTGTGGAATGTCTGTACTCATGGAGTGTGGATGTGTGGAAGGTCTGTACTCGGAGTGTGGATGTGTGGAAGGTTTGTAATCGGAGTGTGGAGGTGAGGAAGGTCTGTACTCAGAGTGTGGAGGTATGGTAAGGTCTGTACTCGGAGTGTGGAGGCGTGGGGAGGTCTGAACTCGGAGTGTGGGGGTGTGGAAGGTGTGTACTCAGGGAGTGTAGAGGTGTGGATGTTTTTTATTCAGGGAGCGTGGAGGTGTGGGAAGGTCTGTACTCGGAGTGTGGAGGTGTGGGAAAGTCTGTATTCAGGCAGTGTGGAGGTGTGGAATGTCTGTACTCATGGAGTGTGGATGTGTGGAAGGTCTGTACTCGGAGTGTGGAGGTGTGGAAAGGTCTGTAATCAGAATGTGGAGGTGTAAAAAGGTCTGTACTCCGGGAGTGTGGAGGTGTGGAAGGTCTGTATTCGGAGTGTGGAGATATGGAAGGTCTGTATTCAGAGTATAGAGGTGCGGAAGGTCTGTACTTGGAGTGTAGAGGTGTGGGAAGGATTGTACTCGGAGTGTGGAGGTGTGGAAAGGTCTGTACTCAGGGTGTGTGGAGGTGTGGAAAGTCTGTATTTGGAGTGTGGAGATTTGGAAGGTCTGTATTCGGAGTATAAAGGTGTGGAACGTCTGTACTCGGAGTGTGGAGATGTGGAATGTCTGTACGCAGAGGGTGAGTAGGTGAGGAAGGTCTGTACTCAGGGAGTGTGGAGGTGTGGGAAGCTCTGTACTCAGGGAGTGTGGAGGTGTGGAAGGTCTGTATTCGGAGTATTGAGGTATGGAAGGTCTGTATTCGGAGTATAGATGTTTGGAAGGTCTGTACTCGGAGTGTGGAGGTGTGGGAAGGTCTGTATTCAGGCAGTGTGGAGGTGTGGAATATCTGTACTCATGGAGTGTGGATGTGTGGAAGGTCTGTGGTCGGTGTGTGGAGGTGTAGAAAGGTCTGTACTCGGAGTATGGAGGTGTGGAAGGACTGTACTCAGGGAGTGTGTAGGTTAGGAAGGTCTGTACTCAGGGGGTGCGGAGGTGAGGAAGGTCTGTACTCAGGGAGTGTGGAGGTGTAGAAAGGTCTGTACTCGGAGTATAGAAGTGTGGAAGGTCTGTACTCAGAGTGTGGAGGTGTGGAAGGTTTGTATTTGGACTGTGGATGTGAGGAAGGTCTGTACTCAGGGAGTGTGGATGTGTGGAAGGTTTGTAATCGGAGTGTGGAGGTGAGGAATGTCTGTACTCAGAGTGTGGAGGTGTGGGAAGGTCTGTACTCGGAGTTTGGATGTGTGGAAAGTCTGTAATCGGAGTGTGGAGGTGTGGAATGTGTGTACTCAGGGAGTGTGGAGCTCTGGAAGATCTGTACTGAGGGTGTGTGGAGGAGCGGAAGGTTTGTATTTGAGAGTGTGGAGGTCTGGAAGGTCTGTACTCAGGAAGTGTGGAGGTGAGAAGGTCTGTACTCAGGTAGTTTGGAGGTGTGCGAAGGTCTGTACTCAGAGTGTGGAGGTGTGGGAAGGTCTGTACTCAGGGAGTGTGGTGGTGTGGAGGGTCTGTATTCGGAGCATGGAGGTATGGAAGGTCTGTATTCGGAGTATAAATGTGCGAAAGGTCTGTACTCGGAGTGTGGAGGTGTGGGAAGGTCTGTACTCGGAGTGTGGAGGTGTGGAAGGTCTGTACTCAGGGAGTGTGGAGGTGTGGGAAGGTCTGTACTCGGAGTATGGAGGTGTGGGAAGGTCTGTACTCAGGGAGTGTGGAGGTGTGGAAGGTCTGTATTCGGAGTATAGAGGTGCGGAAGTTCTGTACTCGGAGTGTAGAGGTGTTTGAAGGTCTGGACTCGGAGTGTGGATGTGTGGAAGGTCTGTACTCGGAGTGTGGAGGTG
The DNA here is from genome assembly GCF_030028105.1 of Mobula birostris. Classification (NCBI taxonomy): domain Eukaryota; kingdom Metazoa; phylum Chordata; class Chondrichthyes; order Myliobatiformes; family Myliobatidae; genus Mobula; species Mobula birostris. The sequence continues at coordinate 24,870 of NW_027277377.1, read as the reverse complement.
TGGGAAGGTCTGTACTCAGGGAGTGTGGAGGTGTGGGAAGGTCTGTATTCGGGCAGTGTGGAGGTGTGGAATGTCTGTACTCATGGAGTGTGGATGTGTGGAAGGTCTGTGGTCGGTGTGTGGAGGTGTAGAAAGGTTGTACTCGGAGTATGGAGGTGTGGAAGGACTGTACTCAGGGAGTGTGTAGGTTAGGAAGGTCTGTACTCAGGGGGTGCGGAGGTGAGGAAGGTCTGTACTCAGGGTGTGTGGAGGTGTAGAAAGGTCTGTACTCGGAGTATGGAAGTGTGGAAGCTCTGTACTCGGAGTGTGGAGGTGTGGAAGGTTTGTATTTGGACTGTGGATGTGAGGAAGGTCTGTACTCAGGGAGTGTAGAGGTGTGGAAGTTTTGTATTCAGGGAGTGTGGAGGTGTGGGAAGGTCTGTACTCAGGGAGTGTGGAGGTGTGGGAAGGTCTGTACTCGGAGTGTGGAGGTGTGGGAAAGTCTGTATTCAGGCAGTGTAGAGGTGTGGAATGTCTGTACTCATGGAGTGTGGATGTGTGGAAGGTCTGTGGTCGGTGTGTGGAGGTGTAGAAAGGTCTGTACTCGGAGTATGGAAGTGTGGAATGTCTGTACTCAGGGAGTGTGCAGGTTAGGAAGGTTTGTACTCTGAGTATGGAGGTGTGGGAAGGTCTGTACTCGGAGTTTGGATGTGTGGGAAGTCTGTAATCAGAGTGTGGAGATGCAATAGTTCTGTACTCTGTGTATGGAGGTGTGGGAAGGTCTGTACTCGGAGTGTGGAGGTGTGGGAAGGTCTGTACTCGGAGTGTGGAGGTGTGGCAGGTCTGTACTCAGCGAGTGTGGAGGTGCGGGAAGGTCTGTACTCAGGGAGTGTGGATGTGTGGAAGGTTTGTAATCGGAGTGTGGAGGTGAGGAAGGTCTGTACTCGGAGTGTGGAGGTGTGGGAGGTCTGTACTCAGGGAGTGTGGATGTGTGGAAGGTTTGTAATCGGAGTGTGGAGGTGAGGAAGGTCTGTACTCAGAGTGTGGAGGTATGGGAAGGTCTGTACTCGGAGTGTGGAGGCGTGGGGAGGTCTGTACTCGGAGTGTGAGGGTGTGGAAGGTCTGTACTCAGGGAGTGTAGAGGTGTGGAAGTTTTGTATTCAGGGAGTGTGAAGGTGTGGGAAGGTCTGTACTCGGAGTGTGGAGGTGTGGGAAAGTCTGTATTCAGGCAGTGTAGAGGTGTGGAATGTCTGTACTCATCGAGTGTGGATGTGTGGAAGGTCTGTGGTCGGTGTGTGGAGGTGTAGAAAGGTCTGTACTCGGAGTATGGAAGTGTGGAAGGACTGTACTCAGGGAGTGTGCAGGTTAGGAAGGTTTATACTCTGAGTATGGAGGTGTGGAACGTCTGTACTCGGAGTGTGGAGGTGTGGGAATGTCTGTACTCGGAGTGTGGAGGTGTGGAAGGTCTGTACTCGGAGTGTGGAGATGTGGAAAGTCTGTACGCAGGGGGGGAGTAGGTGAGGAAGGTCTGTACTCAGGGAGTGTGGAGGTGAGGAAGGTCTGTACTCAGAGTGTGGAGGTGTGGGAAGGTCTGTACTCGGAGTTTGGATGTATGGAAAGTCTGTAATCGGAGTGTGGAGGTGTGGAATGTGTGTACTCAGGGAGTGTGGAGCTCCGGAAGATCTGTACTGAGGGTGTGTGGAGGAGCGGAAGGTTTGTATTTGAGAGTGTGGAGGTCTGGAAGGTCTGTACTCAGGAAGTGTGGAGGTGAGAAGGTCTGTACTCAGGTAGTTTGGAGGTGTGCGAAGGTCTGTACTCAGAGTGTGGAGGTGTGGGAAGGTCTGTACTCAGGGAGTGTGGTGGTGTGGAAGGTCTGTTTTCGGAGTATTGAGGTATGGAAGGTCTTTATTCGGAGTATAGATGTGCGGAAGGTCTGTACTCGGAGTGTGGAGGTGTGGGAAGGTCTGTACTCGGAGTGTGGAGGTGTGGGAAGGTTTGTATTCAGGTAGTGTGGAGGTGTGGAATGTCTGTACTCATGGAGTGTGGATGTGTGGAAGGTCTGTGGTCGGTGTGTGGAGGTGTAGAAAGGTTGCACTCGGAGTATGGAGGTGTGGAAGGACTGTACTCAGGGAGTGTGTAGGTTAGGAAGGTCTGTACTCAGGGGGTGCGGAGGTGAGGAAGGTCTGTACTCAGGGTGTGTGGAGGTGTAGAAAGGTCTGTACTCGGAGTATGGAAGTGTGGAAGCTCTGTACTCGGAGTGTGGAGGTGTGGAAGGTTTGTATTTGGACTGTGGATGTGAGGAAGGTCTGTACTCAGGGAGTGTAGAGGTGTGGAAGTTTTGTATTCAGGGAGTGTGGAGGTGTGGGAAGGTCTGTACTCGGAGTGTGGAGGTGTGGGAAAGTCTGTATTCAGGCAGTGTGGAGGTGTGGAATGTCTGTACTCATGGAGTATGGATGTGTGGAATGTCTGTGGTCGGTGTGTGGAGGTGTAGAAAGGTCTGTACTCGGAGTATGGAGGTGTGGAAGGACTGTACTCAGGGAGTGTGTAGGTTAGGAAGGTCTGTACTCAGGGGGTGCGGAGGTGAGGAGGGTCTGTACTCAGTGTGTGTGGAGGTGTAGAAAGGTCTGTACTCGGAGTATGGAAGTGTGGAAGGTCTGTACTCGGAGTGTGGAGGTGTGGAAGGTTTGTATTTGGACTGTGTATGTGACGAAGGTCTGTACTCAGGGAGTGTGGATGTGTGGAAGGTTTGTAATCGGAGTGTGGAGGTGAGGAAGGTCTGTACTCAGAGTGTGGAGGTATGGGAAGGTCTGTACTCGGAGTGTGGAGGCGTGGGGAGGTCTGTACTCGGAGTGTGGGGGTGTGGAAGGTGTGTACTCAGGGAGTGTAGAGGTGTGGAAGTTTTGTATTCAGGGAGTGTGGAGGTGTGGGAAGGTCTGTACTCGGAGTGTGGAGGTGTGGGAAAGTCTGTATTCAGGCAGTGTGGAGGAGTGGAATGTCTGTACTCATGGAGTGTGGATGTCTGAAAGGTCTGTGGTCGGTGTGTGGAGGTGTAGAAAGGTCTGTACTCGGAGTATGGAAGTGTGGAAGGTCTGTACTCAGGGAGTGTGCAGGTTAGGAAGGTTTGTACTCTGAGTATGGAGGTGTAGGAAGGTCTGTACTCGGAGTTTGGATGTGTGGGAAGTCTGTAATCAGAGTGTGGAGGTGCAATAGTTCTGTACTCTGAGTATGGAGGTGTGGGAAGGTCTGTACTCGGAGTGTGGAGGTGTGGGAAGGTCTGTACTTGGAGTGTGGAGGTGTGGGAGGTCTGTACTCAGCGAGTGTGGAGGTGCGGGAAGGTCTGTACTCAGGCAGTGTGGATGTGTGGAAGGTTTGTAATCGGAGTGTGGAGGTGAGGAACGTCTGTACTCGGAGTGTGGAGGTATGGGAAGGTCTGTACTCGGAGTGTGGAGGCGTTGGGAGGTCTGTACTCGGAGTGTGGGGGTGTGGAAGGTCTGTACTCAGGGAGTGTAGAGGTGTGGAAGTTTTGTATTCAGGGAGTGTGGAAGTGTGGGAACATCTGTACTCAGAGTGTGAAGGTGCAGAAGGTCTGTACTCAGGGAGTGTGGATGTGTGGAAGGTTTGTAATCGGAGTGTGGAGGTGAGGAAGGTCTGTACTCAGAGTGTGGAGGTATGGTAAGGTCTGTACTCGGAGTGTGGAGGCGTGGGGAGGTCTGAACTCGGAGTGTGGGGGTGTGGAAGGTGTGTACTCAGGGAGTGTAGAGGTGTGGATGTTTTTTATTCAGGGAGCGTGGAGGTGTGGGAAGGTCTGTACTCGGAGTGTGGAGGTGTGGGAAAGTCTGTATTCAGGCAGTGTGGAGGTGTGGAATGTCTGTACTCATGGAGTGTGGATGTGTGGAAGGTCTGTACTCGGAGTGTGGATGTGTGGAAGGTTTGTAATCGGAGTGTGGAGGTGAGGAAGGTCTGTACTCAGAGTGTGGAGGTATGGTAAGGTCTGTACTCGGAGTGTGGAGGCGTGGGGAGGTCTGAACTCGGAGTGTGGGGGTGTGGAAGGTGTGTACTCAGGGAGTGTAGAGGTGTGGATGTTTTTTATTCAGGGAGCGTGGAGGTGTGGGAAGGTCTGTACTCGGAGTGTGGAGGTGTGGGAAAGTCTGTATTCAGGCAGTGTGGAGGTGTGGAATGTCTGTACTCATGGAGTGTGGATGTGTGGAAGGTCTGTACTCGGAGTGTGGAGGTGTGGAAAGGTCTGTAATCAGAATGTGGAGGTGTAAAAAGGTCTGTACTCCGGGAGTGTGGAGGTGTGGAAGGTCTGTATTCGGAGTGTGGAGATATGGAAGGTCTGTATTCAGAGTATAGAGGTGCGGAAGGTCTGTACTTGGAGTGTAGAGGTGTGGGAAGGATTGTACTCGGAGTGTGGAGGTGTGGAAAGGTCTGTACTCAGGGTGTGTGGAGGTGTGGAAAGTCTGTATTTGGAGTGTGGAGATTTGGAAGGTCTGTATTCGGAGTATAAAGGTGTGGAACGTCTGTACTCGGAGTGTGGAGATGTGGAATGTCTGTACGCAGAGGGTGAGTAGGTGAGGAAGGTCTGTACTCAGGGAGTGTGGAGGTGTGGGAAGCTCTGTACTCAGGGAGTGTGGAGGTGTGGAAGGTCTGTATTCGGAGTATTGAGGTATGGAAGGTCTGTATTCGGAGTATAGATGTTTGGAAGGTCTGTACTCGGAGTGTGGAGGTGTGGGAAGGTCTGTATTCAGGCAGTGTGGAGGTGTGGAATATCTGTACTCATGGAGTGTGGATGTGTGGAAGGTCTGTGGTCGGTGTGTGGAGGTGTAGAAAGGTCTGTACTCGGAGTATGGAGGTGTGGAAGGACTGTACTCAGGGAGTGTGTAGGTTAGGAAGGTCTGTACTCAGGGGGTGCGGAGGTGAGGAAGGTCTGTACTCAGGGAGTGTGGAGGTGTAGAAAGGTCTGTACTCGGAGTATAGAAGTGTGGAAGGTCTGTACTCAGAGTGTGGAGGTGTGGAAGGTTTGTATTTGGACTGTGGATGTGAGGAAGGTCTGTACTCAGGGAGTGTGGATGTGTGGAAGGTTTGTAATCGGAGTGTGGAGGTGAGGAAGGTCTGTACTCAGAGTGTGGAGGTGTGGGAAGGTCTGTACTCGGAGTTTGGATGTGTGGAAAGTCTGTAATCGGAGTGTGGAGGTGTGGAATGTGTGTACTCAGGGAGTGTGGAGCTCTGGAAGATCTGTACTGAGGGTGTGTGGAGGAGCGGAAGGTTTGTATTTGAGAGTGTGGAGGTCTGGAAGGTCTGTACTCAGGAAGTGTGGAGGTGAGAAGGTCTGTACTCAGGTAGTTTGGAGGTGTGCGAAGGTCTGTACTCAGAGTGTGGAGGTGTGGGAAGGTCTGTACTCAGGGAGTGTGGTGGTGTGGAGGGTCTGTATTCGGAGCATGGAGGTATGGAAGGTCTGTATTCGGAGTATAAATGTGCGAAAGGTCTGTACTCGGAGTGTGGAGGTGTGGGAAGGTCTGTACTCGGAGTGTGGAGGTGTGGAAGGTCTGTACTCAGGGAGTGTGGAGGTGTGGGAAGGTCTGTACTCGGAGTATGGAGGTGTGGGAAGGTCTGTACTCAGGGAGTGTGGAGGTGTGGAAGGTCTGTATTCGGAGTATAGAGGTGCGGAAGTTCTGTACTCGGAGTGTAGAGGTGTTTGAAGGTCTGGACTCGGAGTGTGGATGTGTGGAAGGTCTGTACTCGGAGTGTGGAGGTGTGGGAAGGTCTGTACTCAGGGAGTGTGGAGGTGTGGGAAGGTCTGTATTCGGGCAGTGTGGAGGTGTGGAATGTCTGTACGCATGGAGTGTGGATGTGTGGAAGGTCTGTGGTCGGTGTGTGGAGGTGTAGAAAGGTTGTACTCGGAGTATGGAGGTGTGGAAGGACTGTACTCAGGGAGTGTGTAGGTTAGGAAGGTCTGTACTCAGGGGGTGCGGAGGTGAGGAAGGTCTGTACTCAGGGTGTGTGGAGGTGTAGAAAGGTCTGTACTCGGAGTATGGAAGTGTGGAAGCTCTGTACTCGGAGTGTGGAGGTGTGGAAGGTTTGTATTTGGACTGTGGATGTGAGGAAGGTCTGTACTCAGGGAGTGTGGATGTGTGGAAGGTTTGTAATCGGAGTGTGGAGGTGAGGAAGGTCTGTACTCAGAGTGTGGAGGTGTGGGAAGGTCTGTACTCGGAGTTTGGATGTGTGGAAAGTCTGTAATCGGAGTGTGGAGGTGTGGAATGTGTGTACTCAGGGAGTGTGGAGCTCTGGAAGATCTGTACTGAGGGTGTGTGGAGGAGCGGAAGGTTTGTATTTGAGAGTGTGGAGGTCTGGAAGGTCTGTACTCAGGAAGTGTGGAGGTGAGAAGGTCTGTACTCAGGTAGTTTGGAGGTGTGCGAAGGTCTGTACTCAGAGTGTGGAGGTGTGGGAAGGTCTGTACTCAGGGAGTGTGGAGGTGTGGGAAGGTCTGTACTCGGAGTGTGGAGGTGTGGGAAAGTCTGTATTCAGGCAGTGTAGAGGTGTGGAATGTCTGTACTCATGGAGTGTGGATGTGTGGAAGGTCTGTGGTCGGTGTGTGGAGGTGTAGAAAGGTCTGTACTCGGAGTATGGAAGTGTGGAATGTCTGTACTCAGGGAGTGTGCAGGTTAGGAAGGTTTGTACTCTGAGTATGGAGGTGTGGGAAGGTCTGTACTCGGAGTTTGGATGTGTGGGAAGTCTGTAATCAGAGTGTGGAGATGCAATAGTTCTGTACTCTGTGTATGGAGGTGTGGGAAGGTCTGTACTCGGAGTGTGGAGGTGTGGGAAGGTCTGTACTCGGAGTGTGGAGGTGTGGCAGGTCTGTACTCAGCGAGTGTGGAGGTGCGGGAAGGTCTGTACTCAGGGAGTGTGGATGTGTGGAAGGTTTGTAATCGGAGTGTGGAGGTGAGGAAGGTCTGTACTCGGAGTGTGGAGGTGTGGGAGGTCTGTACTCAGGGAGTGTGGATGTGTGGAAGGTTTGTAATCGGAGTGTGGAGGTGAGGAAGGTCTGTACTCAGAGTGTGGAGGTATGGGAAGGTCTGTACTCGGAGTGTGGAGGCGTGGGGAGGTCTGTACTCGGAGTGTGAGGGTGTGGAAGGTCTGTACTCAGGGAGTGTAGAGGTGTGGAAGTTTTGTATTCAGGGAGTGTGAAGGTGTGGGAAGGTCTGTACTCGGAGTGTGGAGGTGTGGGAAAGTCTGTATTCAGGCAGTGTAGAGGTGTGGAATGTCTGTACTCATCGAGTGTGGATGTGTGGAAGGTCTGTGGTCGGTGTGTGGAGGTGTAGAAAGGTCTGTACTCGGAGTATGGAAGTGTGGAAGGACTGTACTCAGGGAGTGTGCAGGTTAGGAAGGTTTATACTCTGAGTATGGAGGTGTGGAACGTCTGTACTCGGAGTGTGGAGGTGTGGGAATGTCTGTACTCGGAGTGTGGAGGTGTGGAAGGTCTGTACTCGGAGTGTGGAGATGTGGAAAGTCTGTACGCAGGGGGGGAGTAGGTGAGGAAGGTCTGTACTCAGGGAGTGTGGAGGTGAGGAAGGTCTGTACTCAGAGTGTGGAGGTGTGGGAAGGTCTGTACTCGGAGTTTGGATGTATGGAAAGTCTGTAATCGGAGTGTGGAGGTGTGGAATGTGTGTACTCAGGGAGTGTGGAGCTCCGGAAGATCTGTACTGAGGGTGTGTGGAGGAGCGGAAGGTTTGTATTTGAGAGTGTGGAGGTCTGGAAGGTCTGTACTCAGGAAGTGTGGAGGTGAGAAGGTCTGTACTCAGGTAGTTTGGAGGTGTGCGAAGGTCTGTACTCAGAGTGTGGAGGTGTGGGAAGGTCTGTACTCAGGGAGTGTGGTGGTGTGGAAGGTCTGTTTTCGGAGTATTGAGGTATGGAAGGTCTTTATTCGGAGTATAGATGTGCGGAAGGTCTGTACTCGGAGTGTGGAGGTGTGGGAAGGTCTGTACTCGGAGTGTGGAGGTGTGGGAAGGTTTGTATTCAGGTAGTGTGGAGGTGTGGAATGTCTGTACTCATGGAGTGTGGATGTGTGGAAGGTCTGTGGTCGGTGTGTGGAGGTGTAGAAAGGTTGCACTCGGAGTATGGAGGTGTGGAAGGACTGTACTCAGGGAGTGTGTAGGTTAGGAAGGTCTGTACTCAGGGGGTGCGGAGGTGAGGAAGGTCTGTACTCAGGGTGTGTGGAGGTGTAGAAAGGTCTGTACTCGGAGTATGGAAGTGTGGAAGCTCTGTACTCGGAGTGTGGAGGTGTGGAAGGTTTGTATTTGGACTGTGGATGTGAGGAAGGTCTGTACTCAGGGAGTGTAGAGGTGTGGAAGTTTTGTATTCAGGGAGTGTGGAGGTGTGGGAAGGTCTGTACTCGGAGTGTGGAGGTGTGGGAAAGTCTGTATTCAGGCAGTGTGGAGGTGTGGAATGTCTGTACTCATGGAGTATGGATGTGTGGAATGTCTGTGGTCGGTGTGTGGAGGTGTAGAAAGGTCTGTACTCGGAGTATGGAGGTGTGGAAGGACTGTACTCAGGGAGTGTGTAGGTTAGGAAGGTCTGTACTCAGGGGGTGCGGAGGTGAGGAGGGTCTGTACTCAGTGTGTGTGGAGGTGTAGAAAGGTCTGTACTCGGAGTATGGAAGTGTGGAAGGTCTGTACTCGGAGTGTGGAGGTGTGGAAGGTTTGTATTTGGACTGTGTATGTGACGAAGGTCTGTACTCAGGGAGTGTGGATGTGTGGAAGGTTTGTAATCGGAGTGTGGAGGTGAGGAAGGTCTGTACTCAGAGTGTGGAGGTATGGGAAGGTCTGTACTCGGAGTGTGGAGGCGTGGGGAGGTCTGTACTCGGAGTGTGGGGGTGTGGAAGGTGTGTACTCAGGGAGTGTAGAGGTGTGGAAGTTTTGTATTCAGGGAGTGTGGAGGTGTGGGAAGGTCTGTACTCGGAGTGTGGAGGTGTGGGAAAGTCTGTATTCAGGCAGTGTGGAGGAGTGGAATGTCTGTACTCATGGAGTGTGGATGTCTGAAAGGTCTGTGGTCGGTGTGTGGAGGTGTAGAAAGGTCTGTACTCGGAGTATGGAAGTGTAGAAGGTCTGTACTCAGGGAGTGTGCAGGTTAGGAAGGTTTGTACTCTGAGTATGGAGGTGTAGGAAGGTCTGTACTCGGAGTTTGGATGTGTGGGAAGTCTGTAATCAGAGTGTGGAGGTGCAATAGTTCTGTACTCTGAGTATGGAGGTGTGGGAAGGTCTGTACTCGGAGTGTGGAGGTGTGGGAAGGTCTGTACTTGGAGTGTGGAGGTGTGGGAGGTCTGTACTCAGCGAGTGTGGAGGTGCGGGAAGGTCTGTACTCAGGCAGTGTGGATGTGTGGAAGGTTTGTAATCGGAGTGTGGAGGTGAGGAACGTCTGTACTCGGAGTGTGGAGGTATGGGAAGGTCTGTACTCGGAGTGTGGAGGCGTTGGGAGGTCTGTACTCGGAGTGTGGGGGTGTGGAAGGTCTGTACTCAGGGAGTGTAGAGGTGTGGAAGTTTTGTATTCAGGGAGTGTGGAAGTGTGGGAACATCTGTACTCAGAGTGTGAAGGTGCAGAAGGTCTGTACTCAGGGAGTGTGGATGTGTGGAAGGTTTGTAATCGGAGTGTGGAGGTGAGGAAGGTCTGTACTCAGAGTGTGGAGGTATGGTAAGGTCTGTACTCGGAGTGTGGAGGCGTGGGGAGGTCTGAACTCGGAGTGTGGGGGTGTGGAAGGTGTGTACTCAGGGAGTGTAGAGGTGTGGATGTTTTTTATTCAGGGAGCGTGGAGGTGTGGGAAGGTCTGTACTCGGAGTGTGGAGGTGTGGGAAAGTCTGTATTCAGGCAGTGTGGAGGTGTGGAATGTCTGTACTCATGGAGTGTGGATGTGTGGAAGGTCTGTACTCGGAGTGTGGATGTGTGGAAGGTTTGTAATCGGAGTGTGGAGGTGAGGAATGTCTGTACTCAGAGTGTGGAGGTATGGTAAGGTCTGTACTCGGAGTGTGGAGGCGTGGGGAGGTCTGAACTCGGAGTGTGGGGGTGTGGAAGGTGTGTACTCAGGGAGTGTAGAGGTGTGGATGTTTTTTATTCAGGGAGCGTGGAGGTGTGGGAAGGTCTGTACTCGGAGTGTGGAGGTGTGGGAAAGTCTGTATTCAGGCAGTGTGGAGGTGTGGAATGTCTGTACTCATGGAGTGTGGATGTGTGGAAGGTCTGTACTCGGAGTGTGGAGGTGTGGAAAGGTCTGTAATCAGAATGTGGAGGTGTAAAAAGGTCTGTACTCCGGGAGTGTGGAGGTGTGGAAGGTCTGTATTCGGAGTGTGGAGATATGGAAGGTCTGTATTCAGAGTATAGAGGTGCGGAAGGTCTGTACTTGGAGTGTAGAGGTGTGGGAAGGATTGTACTCGGAGTGTGGAGGTGTGGAAAGGTCTGTACTCAGGGTGTGTGGAGGTGTGGAAAGTCTGTATTTGGAGTGTGGAGATTTGGAAGGTCTGTATTCGGAGTATAAAGGTGTGGAACGTCTGTACTCGGAGTGTGGAGATGTGGAATGTCTGTACGCAGAGGGTGAGTAGGTGAGGAAGGTCTGTACTCAGGGAGTGTGGAGGTGTGGGAAGCTCTGTACTCAGGGAGTGTGGAGGTGTGGAAGGTCTGTATTCGGAGTATTGAGGTATGGAAGGTCTGTATTCGGAGTATAGATGTTTGGAAGGTCTGTACTCGGAGTGTGGAGGTGTGGGAAGGTCTGTATTCAGGCAGTGTGGAGGTGTGGAATATCTGTACTCATGGAGTGTGGATGTGTGGAAGGTCTGTGGTCGGTGTGTGGAGGTGTAGAAAGGTCTGTACTCGGAGTATGGAGGTGTGGAAGGACTGTACTCAGGGAGTGTGTAGGTTAGGAAGGTCTGTACTCAGGGGGTGCGGAGGTGAGGAAGGTCTGTACTCAGGGAGTGTGGAGGTGTAGAAAGGTCTGTACTCGGAGTATAGAAGTGTGGAAGGTCTGTACTCAGAGTGTGGAGGTGTGGAAGGTTTGTATTTGGACTGTGGATGTGAGGAAGGTCTGTACTCAGGGAGTGTGGATGTGTGGAAGGTTTGTAATCGGAGTGTGGAGGTGAGGAAGGTCTGTACTCAGAGTGTGGAGGTGTGGGAAGGTCTGTACTCGGAGTTTGGATGTGTGGAAAGTCTGTAATCGGAGTGTGGAGGTGTGGAATGTGTGTACTCAGGGAGTGTGGAGCTCTGGAAGATCTGTACTGAGGGTGTGTGGAGGAGCGGAAGGTTTGTATTTGAGAGTGTGGAGGTCTGGAAGGTCTGTACTCAGGAAGTGTGGAGGTGAGAAGGTCTGTACTCAGGTAGTTTGGAGGTGTGCGAAGGTCTGTACTCAGAGTGTGGAGGTGTGGGAAGGTCTGTACTCAGGGAGTGTGGTGGTGTGGAGGGTCTGTATTCGGAGCATGGAGGTATGGAAGGTCTGTATTCGGAGTATAAATGTGCGAAAGGTCTGTACTCGGAGTGTGGAGGTGTGGGAAGGTCTGTACTCGGAGTGTGGAGGTGTGGAAGGTCTGTACTCAGGGAGTGTGGAGGTGTGGGAAGGTCTGTACTCGGAGTATGGAGGTGTGGGAAGGTCTGTACTCAGGGAGTGTGGAGGTGTGGAAGGTCTGTATTCGGAGTATAGAGGTGCGGAAGTTCTGTACTCGGAGTGTAGAGGTGTTTGAAGGTCTGGACTCGGAGTGTGGATGTGTGGAAGGTCTGTACTCGGAGTGTGGAGGTGTGGGAAGGTCTGTACTCAGGGAGTGTGGAGGTGTGGGAAGGTCTGTATTCGGGCAGTGTGGAGGTGTGGAATGTCTGTACTCATGGAGTGTGGATGTGTGGAAGGTCTGTGGTCGGTGTGTGGAGGTGTAGAAAGGTTGTACTCGGAGTATGGAGGTGTGGAAGGACTGTACTCAGGGAGTGTGTAGGTTAGGAAGGTCTGTACTCAGGGGGTGCGGAGGTGAGGAAGGTCTGTACTCAGGGTGTGTGGAGGTGTAGAAAGGTCTGTACTCGGAGTATGGAAGTGTGGAAGCTCTGTACTCGGAGTGTGGAGGTGTGGAAGGTTTGTATTTGGACTGTGGATGTGAGGAAGGTCTGTACTCAGGGAGTGTGGATGTGTGGAAGGTTTGTAATCGGAGTGTGGAGGTGAGGAAGGTCTGTACTCAGAGTGTGGAGGTGTGGGAAGGTCTGTACTCGGAGTTTGGATGTGTGGAAAGTCTGTAATCGGAGTGTGGAGGTGTGGAATGTGTGTACTCAGGGAGTGTGGAGCTCTGGAAGATCTGTACTGAGGGTGTGTGGAGGAGCGGAAGGTTTGTATTTGAGAGTGTGGAGGTCTGGAAGGTCTGTACTCAGAAAGTGTGGAGGTGAGAAGGTCTGTACTCAGGTAGTTTGGAGGTGTGCGAAGGTCTGTACTCAGAGTGTGGAGGTGTGGGAAGGTCTGTACTCAGGGAGTGTGGTGGTGTGGAGGGTCTGTATTCGGAGCATGGAGGTATGGAAGGTCTGTATTCGGAGTATAAATGTGCGAAAGGTCTGTACTCGGAGTGTGGAGGTGTGGGAAGGTCTGTACTCGGAGTGTGGAGGTGTGGAAGGTCTGTACTCAGGGAGTGTGGAGGTGTGGGAAGGTCTGTACTCGGAGTATGGAGGTGTGGGAAGGTCTGTACTCAGGGAGTGTGGAGGTGTGGAAGGTCTGTATTCGGAGTATAGAGGTGCGGAAGTTCTGTACTCGGAGTGTAGAGGTGTTTGAACGTCTGGACTCGGAGTGTGGATGTGTGGAAGGTCTGTACTCGGAGTGTGGAGGTGTGGGAAGGTCTGTACTCAGGGAGTGCGGAGGTGTGGGAAGGTCTGTATTCGGGCAGTGTGGAGGTGTGGAATGTCTGTACTCATGGAGTGTGGATGTGTGGAAGGTCTGTGGTCGGTGTGTGGAGGTGTAGAAAGGTTGTACTCGGAGTATGGAGGTGTGGAAGGACTGTACTCAGGGAGTGTGTAGGTTAGGAAGGTCTGTACTCAGGGGGTGCGGAGGTGAGGAAGGTCTGTACTCAGGGTGTGTGGAGGTGTAGAAAGGTCTGTACTCGGAGTATGGAAGTGTGGAAGCTCTGTACTCGGAGTGTGGAGGTGTGGAAGGTTTGTATTTGGACTGTGGATGTGAGGAAGGTCTGTACTCAGGGAGTGTAGAGGTGTGGAAGTTTTGTATTCAGGGAGTGTGGAGGTGTGGGAAGGTCTGTACTCAGGGAGTGTGGAGGTGTGGGAAGGTCTGTACTCGGAGTGTGGAGGTGTGGGAAAGTCTGTATTCAGGCAGTGTAGAGGTGTGGAATGTCTGTACTCATGGAGTGTGGATGTGTGGAAGGTCTGTGGTCGGTGTGTGGAGGTGTAGAAAGGTCTGTACTCGGAGTATGGAAGTGTGGAAGGTCTGTACTCAGGGAGTGTGCAGGTTAGGAAGGTTTGTACTCTGAGTATGGAGGTGTGGGAAGGTCTGTACTCGGAGTTTGGATGTGTGGGAAGTCTGTAATCAGAGTGTGGAGATGCAATAGTTCTGTACTCTGTGTATGGAGGTGTGGGAAGGTCTGTACTCGGAGTGTGGAGGTGTGGGAAGGTCTGTACTCGGAGTGTGGAGGTGTGGCAGGTCTGTACTCAGCGAGTGTGGAGGTGCGGGAAGGTCTGTACTCAGGGAGTGTGGATGTGTGGAAGGTTTGTAATCGGAGTGTGGAGGTGAGGAAGGTCTGTACTCGGAGTGTGGAGGTATGGGAAGGTCTGTACTCGGAGTGTGGAGGCGTGGGGAGGTCTGTACTCGGAATGTGGGGGTGTGGAAGGTCTGTACTCAGGGAGTGTAGAGGTGTGGAAGTTTTGTATTCAGGGAGTGTGGAAGTGTGGGAACGTCTGTATTCAGAGTGTGAAGGTGCAGAAGGTCTGTACTCAGGGAGTGTGGATGTGTGGAAGGTTTGTAATCGGAGTGCGGAGGTGAGGAAGGTCTGTACTCAGAGTGTGGAGGTATGGGAAGGTCTGTACTCGGAGTGTGGAGGCGTGGGGAGGTCTGTACTCGGAGTGTGGGGGTGTGGAAGGTCTGTACTCAGGGAGTGTAGAGGTGTGGAAGTTTTGTATTCAGGGAGTGTGGAGGTGTGGGAAGGTCTGTACTCGGAGTGTGGAGGTGTGGGAAAGTCTGTATTCAGGCACTGTGGAGGTGTGGAATGTCTGTACTCAGGGAGTGTGGATGAGTGGAAGGTCTGTACTCGGAGTTTGGAGGTGTGGAAAGGTCTGTAATCAGAATGTGGAGGTGTGGGAAAGTCTGTATTCAGGCAGTGTGGAGGTGTGGAATGTCTGTACTCATGGAGTGTGGATGTGTGGAATGTCTGTACTCGGAGTGTGGAGGTGTGGAAAGGTCTGTAATCAGAATGTGGAGGTGTGGGAAGGTCTGTTCTCCGGGAGTGTGGAGGGGTGGAAGGTCTGTATTCGGAGTGTGGAGATATGGAAGGTCTGTATTCAGAGTATAGAGGTGCGGAAGGTCTGTACTTGGAGTGTAGAGGTGTGGGAAGGACTGTACTCGGAGTGTGGAGGTGTGGGAAGGTCTGTACTCAGGGTGTGTGGAGGTGTGTTAAGTCTGTATTTGGAGTGTGGAGATTTGGAAGGTCTGTATTCGGAGTATAAAGGTGTGAAACGTCTGTACTCGGAGTGTGGAGGTGTGGGAATGTCTGTACTCGGAGTGTGGAGGTGTGGAAGGTCTGTACTCGGAGTGTGGAGATGTGGAAACTCTGTACGCAGAGGGTGAGTAGGTGAGGAAGGTCTGTACTCAGGGAGTGTGGAGGTGCAGAAAGGTCTGTACTCGGAGTATGGAAGTGTGGAAGGTCTGTACTCAGGGAGTGTGCAGGTTAGGAAGGTCTGTACTCTGAGTATGGAGGTGTGGGAAGGTCTGTACTCGGAGTTTGGATGTGTGGAAAGTCTGTAATCGGAGTGTGGAGGTGTGGAATGTGTGTACTCAGGGAGTGTGGAGTTCTGGAAGATCTGTACTCAGGGTGTGTGGAGGAGCGGAAGGTTTGCATTTGAGAGTGTGGAGGTCTGGAAGGTCTGTACTCAGGGAGTGTGGAGGTGAGAAGGTCTGTACTCAGGTAGTTTGGAGGTGTGCGAAGGTCTGTACTCAGAGTGTGGAGGTGTGGGAAGTTCTGTACTCAGGGAGTGTGGTGGTGTGGAGGGTCTGTATTCGGAGCATGGAGGTATGGAAGGTCTGTATTCGGAGTATAGATGTGCGGAAGGTCTGTACTCGGAGTGTGGAGGTGTGGGAAGGTCTGTACTCGGAGTGTGGAGGTGTGGGAAGGTTTGTATTCAGGTAGTGTGGAGGTGTGGAATGTCTGTACTCATGGAGTGTGGATGTGTGGAAGGTCTGTGGTCGGTGTGTGGAGGTGTAGAAAGGTTGCACTCGGAGTATGGAGGTGTGGAAGGACTGTACTCAGGGAGTGTGTAGGTTAGGAAGGTCTGTACTCAGGGGGTGCGGAGGTGAGGAAGGTCTGTACTCAGGGTGTGTGGAGGTGTAGAAAGGTCTGTACTCGGAGTATGGAAGTGTGGAAGCTCTGTACTCGGAGTGTGGAGGTGTGGAAGGTTTGTATTTGGACTGTGGATGTGAGGAAGGTCTGTACTCAGGGAGTGTAGAGGTGTGGAAGTTTTGTATTCAGGGAGTGTGGAGGTGTGGGAAGGTCTGTACTCGGAGTGTGGAGGTGTGGGAAAGTCTGTATTCAGGCAGTGTGGAGGTGTGGAATGTCTGTACTCATGGAGTATGGATGTGTGGAATGTCTGTGGTCGGTGTGTGGAGGTGTAGAAAGGTCTGTACTCGGAGTATGGAGGTGTGGAAGGACTGTACTCAGGGAGTGTGTAGGTTAGGAAGGTCTGTACTCAGGGGGTGCGGAGGTGAGGAGGGTCTGTACTCAGTGTGTGTGGAGGTGTAGAAAGGTCTGTACTCGGAGTATGGAAGTGTGGAAGGTCTGTACTCGGAGTGTGGAGGTGTGGAAGGTTTGTATTTGGACTGTGTATGTGACGAAGGTCTGTACTCAGGGAGTGTGGATGTGTGGAAGGTTTGTAATCGGAGTGTGGAGGTGAGGAAGGTCTGTACTCAGAGTGTGGAGGTATGGGAAGGTCTGTACTCGGAGTGTGGAGGCGTGGGGAGGTCTGTACTCGGAGTGTGGGGGTGTGGAAGGTGTGTACTCAGGGAGTGTAGAGGTGTGGAAGTTTTGTATTCAGGGAGTGTGGAGGTGTGGGAAGGTCTGTACTCGGAGTGTGGAGGTGTGGGAAAGTCTGTATTCAGGCAGTGTGGAGGAGTGGAATGTCTGTACTCATGGAGTGTGGATGTCTGAAAGGTCTGTGGTCGGTGTGTGGAGGTGTAGAAAGGTCTGTACTCGGAGTATGGAAGTGTGGAAGGTCTGTACTCAGGGAGTGTGCAGGTTAGGAAGGTTTGTACTCTGAGTATGGAGGTGTAGGAAGGTCTGTACTCGGAGTTTGGATGTGTGGGAAGTCTGTAATCAGAGTGTGGAGGTGCAATAGTTCTGTACTCTGAGTATGGAGGTGTGGGAAGGTCTGTACTCGGAGTGTGGAGGTGTGGGAAGGTCTGTACTTGGAGTGTGGAGGTGTGGGAGGTCTGTACTCAGCGAGTGTGGAGGTGCGGGAAGGTCTGTACTCAGGCAGTGTGGATGTGTGGAAGGTTTGTAATCGGAGTGTGGAGGTGAGGAACGTCTGTACTCGGAGTGTGGAGGTATGGGAAGGTCTGTACTCGGAGTGTGGAGGCGTTGGGAGGTCTGTACTCGGAGTGTGGGGGTGTGGAAGGTCTGTACTCAGGGAGTGTAGAGGTGTGGAAGTTTTGTATTCAGGGAGTGTGGAAGTGTGGGAACATCTGTACTCAGAGTGTGAAGGTGCAGAAGGTCTGTACTCAGGGAGTGTGGATGTGTGGAAGGTTTGTAATCGGAGTGTGGAGGTGAGGAAGGTCTGTACTCAGAGTGTGGAGGTATGGTAAGGTCTGTACTCGGAGTGTGGAGGCGTGGGGAGGTCTGAACTCGGAGTGTGGGGGTGTGGAAGGTGTGTACTCAGGGAGTGTAGAGGTGTGGATGTTTTTTATTCAGGGAGCGTGGAGGTGTGGGAAGGTCTGTACTCGGAGTGTGGAGGTGTGGGAAAGTCTGTATTCAGGCAGTGTGGAGGTGTGGAATGTCTGTACTCATGGAGTGTGGATGTGTGGAAGGTCTGTACTCGGAGTGTGGATGTGTGGAAGGTTTGTAATCGGAGTGTGGAGGTGAGGAAGGTCTGTACTCAGAGTGTGGAGGTATGGTAAGGTCTGTACTCGGAGTGTGGAGGCGTGGGGAGGTCTGAACTCGGAGTGTGGGGGTGTGGAAGGTGTGTACTCAGGGAGTGTAGAGGTGTGGATGTTTTTTATTCAGGGAGCGTGGAGGTGTGGGAAGGTCTGTACTCGGAGTGTGGAGGTGTGGGAAAGTCTGTATTCAGGCAGTGTGGAGGTGTGGAATGTCTGTACTCATGGAGTGTGGATGTGTGGAAGGTCTGTACTCGGAGTGTGGATGTGTGGAAGGTCTGTACTCGGAGTGTGGAGGTGTAAAAAGGTCTGTACTCCGGGAGTGTGGAGGTGTGGAAGGTCTGTATTCGGAGTGTGGAGATATGGAAGGTCTGTATTCAGAGTATAGAGGTGCGGAAGGTCTGTACTTGGAGTGTAGAGGTGTGGGAAGGATTGTACTCGGAGTGTGGAGGTGTGGAAAGGTCTGTACTCAGGGTGTGTGGAGGTGTGGAAAGTCTGTATTTGGAGTGTGGAGATTTGGAAGGTCTGTATTCGGAGTATAAAGGTGTGGAACGTCTGTACTCGGAGTGTGGAGATGTGGAATGTCTGTACGCAGAGGGTGAGTAGGTGAGGAAGGTCTGTACTCAGGGAGTGTGGAGGTGTGGGAAGCTCTGTACTCAGGGAGTGTGGAGGTGTGGAAGGTCTGTATTCGGAGTATTGAGGTATGGAAGGTCTGTATTCGGAGTATAGATGTTTGGAAGGTCTGTACTCGGAGTGTGGAGGTGTGGGAAGGTCTGTATTCAGGCAGTGTGGAGGTGTGGAATATCTGTACTCATGGAGTGTGGATGTGTGGAAGGTCTGTGGTCGGTGTGTGGAGGTGTAGAAAGGTCTGTACTCGGAGTATGGAGGTGTGGAAGGACTGTACTCAGGGAGTGTGTAGGTTAGGAAGGTCTGTACTCAGGGGGTGCGGAGGTGAGGAAGGTCTGTACTCAGGGAGTGTGGAGGTGTAGAAAGGTCTGTACTCGGAGTATAGAAGTGTGGAAGGTCTGTACTCAGAGTGTGGAGGTGTGGAAGGTTTGTATTTGGACTGTGGATGTGAGGAAGGTCTGTACTCAGGGAGTGTGGATGTGTGGAAGGTTTGTAATCGGAGTGTGGAGGTGAGGAATGTCTGTACTCAGAGTGTGGAGGTGTGGGAAGGTCTGTACTCGGAGTTTGGATGTGTGGAAAGTCTGTAATCGGAGTGTGGAGGTGTGGAATGTGTGTACTCAGGGAGTGTGGAGCTCTGGAAGATCTGTACTGAGGGTGTGTGGAGGAGCGGAAGGTTTGTATTTGAGAGTGTGGAGGTCTGGAAGGTCTGTACTCAGGAAGTGTGGAGGTGAGAAGGTCTGTACTCAGGTAGTTTGGAGGTGTGCGAAGGTCTGTACTCAGAGTGTGGAGGTGTGGGAAGGTCTGTACTCAGGGAGTGTGGTGGTGTGGAGGGTCTGTATTCGGAGCATGGAGGTATGGAAGGTCTGTATTCGGAGTATAAATGTGCGAAAGGTCTGTACTCGGAGTGTGGAGGTGTGGGAAGGTCTGTACTCGGAGTGTGGAGGTGTGGAAGGTCTGTACTCAGGGAGTGTGGAGGTGTGGGAAGGTCTGTACTCGGAGTATGGAGGTGTGGGAAGGTCTGTACTCAGGGAGTGTGGAGGTGTGGAAGGTCTGTATTCGGAGTATAGAGGTGCGGAAGTTCTGTACTCGGAGTGTAGAGGTGTTTGAAGGTCTGGACTCGGAGTGTGGATGTGTGGAAGGTCTGTACTCGGAGTGTGGAGGTGTGGGAAGGTCTGTACTCAGGGAGTGTGGAGGTGTGGGAAGGTCTGTATTCGGGCAGTGTGGAGGTGTGGAATGTCTGTACTCATGGAGTGTGGATGTGTGGAAGGTCTGTGGTCGGTGTGTGGAGGTGTAGAAAGGTTGTACTCGGAGTATGGAGGTGTGGAAGGACTGTACTCAGGGAGTGTGTAGGTTAGGAAGGTCTGTACTCAGGGGGTGCGGAGGTGAGGAAGGTCTGTACTCAGGGTGTGTGGAGGTGTAGAAAGGTCTGTACTCGGAGTATGGAAGTGTGGAAGCTCTGTACTCGGAGTGTGGAGGTGTGGAAGGTTTGTATTTGGACTCTGGATGTGAGGAAGGTCTGTACTCAGGGAGTGTGGATGTGTGGAAGGTTTGTAATCGGAGTGTGGAGGTGAGGAAGGTCTGTACTCAGAGTGTGGAGGTGTGGGAAGGTCTGTACTCGGAGTTTGGATGTGTGGAAAGTCTGTAATCGGAGTGTGGAGGTGTGGAATGTGTGTACTCAGGGAGTGTGGAGCTCTGGAAGATCTGTACTGAGGGTGTGTGGAGGAGCGGAAGGTTTGTATTTGAGAGTGTGGAGGTCTGGAAGGTCTGTACTCAGGAAGTGTGGAGGTGAGAAGGTCTGTACTCAGGTAGTTTGGGAGGTGTGCGAAGGTCTGTACTCAGAGTGTGGAGGTGTGGGAAGGTCTGTACGCAGGGAGTGTGGTGGTGTGGAGGGTCTGTATTCGGAGCATGGAGGTATGGAAGGTCTGTATTCGGAGTATAAATGTGCGAAAGGTCTGTACTCGGAGTGTGGAGGTGTGGGAAGGTCTGTACTCGGAGTGTGGAGGTGTGGAAGGTCTGTACTCAGGGAGTGTGGAGGTGTGGGAAGGTCTGTACTCGGAGTATGGAGGTGTGGGAAGGTCTGTACTCAGGGAGTGTGGAGGTGTGGAAGGTCTGTATTCGGAGTATAGAGGTGCGGAAGTTCTGTACTCGGAGTGTAGAGGTGTTTGAAGGTCTGGACTCGGAGTGTGGATGTGTGGAAGGTCTGTACTCAGGGAGTGTGGATGTGTGGAAGGTTTGTAATCGGAGTGCGGAGGTGAGGAAGGTCTGTACTCAGAGTGTGGAGGTATGGGAAGGTCTGTACTCGGAGTGTGGAGGCGTGTGGAGGTCTGTACTCGGAGTGTGGGGGTGTGGAAGGTCTGTACTCAGGGAGTGTAGAGGTGTGGAAGTTTTGTATTCAGGGAGTGTGGAGGTGTGGGAAGGTCTGTACTCGGAGTGTGGAGGTGTGGGAAAGTCTGTATTCAGGCACTGTGGAGGTGTGGAATGTCTGTACTCAGGGAGTGTGGATGAGTGGAAGGTCTGTACTCGGAGTTTGGAGGTGTGGAAAGGTCTGTAATCAGAATGTGGAGGTGTGGGAAAGTCTGTATTCAGGCAGTGTGGAGGTGTGGAATGTCTGTACTCATGGAGTGTGGATGTGTGGAATGTCTGTACTCGGAGTGTGGAGGTGTGGAAAGGTCTGTAATCAGAATGTGGAGGTGTGGGAAGGTCTGTTCTCCGGGAGTGTGGAGGTGTGGAAGGTCTGTATTCGGAGTGTGGAGATATGGAAGGTCTGTATTCAGAGTATAGAGGTGCGGAAGGTCTGTACTTGGAGTGTAGAGGTGTGGGAAGGACTGTACTCGGAGTGTGGAGGTGTGGGAAGGTCTGTACTCAGGGTGTGTGGAGGTGTGTTAAGTCTGTATTTGGAGTGTGGAGATTTGGAAGGTCTGTATTCGGAGTATAAAGGTGTGAAACGTCTGTACTCGGAGTGTGGAGGTGTGGGAATGTCTGTACTCGGAGTGTGGAGGTGTGGAAGGTCTGTACTCGGAGTGTGGAGATGTGGAAACTCTGTACGCAGAGGGTGAGTAGGTGAGGAAGGTCTGTACTCAGGGAGTGTGGAGGTGCAGAAAGGTCTGTACTCGGAGTATGGAAGTGTGGAAGGTCTGTACTCAGGGAGTGTGCAGGTTAGGAAGGTCTGTACTCTGAGTCTGGAGGTGTGGGAAGGTCTGTACTCGGAGTTTGGATGTGTGGAAAGTCTGTAATCGGAGTGTGGAGGTGTGGAATGTGTGTACTCAGGGAGTGTGGAGTTCTGGAAGATCTGTACTCAGGGTGTGTGGAGGAGCGGAAGGTTTGCATTTGAGAGTGTGGAGGTCTGGAAGGTCTGTACTCAGGGAGTGTGGAGGTGAGAAGGTCTGTACTCAGGTAGTTTGGAGGTGTGCGAAGGTCTGTACTCAGAGTGTGGAGGTGTGGGAAGTTCTGTACTCAGGGAGTGTGGTGGTGTGGAGGGTCTGTATTCGGAGCATGGAGGTATGGAAGGTCTGTATTCGGAGTATAAATGTGCGAAAGGTCTGTACTCGGAGTGTGGAGGTGTGGGAGGGTCTGTACTCGGAGTGTGGAGGTGCGGAAGGTCTGTACTCAGGGAGTGTGGAGGTGTGGAAGGTCTGTATTCGGAGTGTAGAGGTGTTTGAAGGTCTGTGCTCGGAGTGTGGATGTGTGGAAGGTCTGTACTCGGGGAGTGTGGAGGTGTGGGAAGCTCTGTACGCAGGGAGTGTGGAGTTGTGGAAGGTCTGTATTCGGCGTATTGAGGTATGGAAGGTCTGTATTCGGAGTATAGATGTGCGGAAGGTCTGTACTCGGAGTGTGGAGGTGTGGGAAGGTCTGTACTCGGAGTGTGGAGGTGTGGGAGGTCTGTACTCAGGGAGTGTGGAGGTGTGGGAAGGTCTGTACTCGGAGTGTGGAGGTGTGGGAAGCTCTGTACTCAGGGAGTGTGGAGGTGTGGAAGGTCTGTATTCGGAGTATTGAGGTATGGAAGGTCTGTATTCGGAGTATAGATGTTTGGAAGGTCTGTACTCGGAGTGTGGAGGTGTGGGAAGGTCTGTATTCAGGCAGTGTGGAGGTGTGGAATATCTGTACTCATGGAGTGTGGATGTGTGGAAGGTCTGTGGTCGGTGTGTGGAGGTGTAGAAAGGTCTGTACTCGGAGTATGGAGGTGTGGAAGGACTGTACTCGGGGAGTGTGTAGGTTAGGAAGGTCTGTACTCAGGGGGTGCGGAGGTGAGGAAGGTCTGTACACAGGGAGTGTGGAGGTGTAGAAAGGTCTGTACTCGGAGTATAGAAGTGTGGAAGGTCTGTACTCGGAGTGTGGAGGTGTGGAAGGTTTGTATTTGGATGGTGGATGTGAGGAAGGTCTGTACTCAGGGAGTGTGAATGTGTGGAAGGTTTGTAATCGGAGTGTGGAGGTGAGGAAGGTCTGTACTCAGAGTGTGGAGGTGTGGGAAGGTCTGTACTCGGAGTTTGGATGTGTGGAAAGTCTGTAATCGGAGTGTGGAGGTGTGGAATGTGTGTACTCAGGGAGTGTGGACCTCTGGAAGATCTGTACTGAGGTTGTGTGGAGGAGCGGAAGGTTTGTATTTGAGAGTGTGGAGGTCTGGAAGGTCTGTACTCAGGAAGTGTGGAGGTGAGAAGGTCTGTACTCAGGTAGTTTGGAGGTGTGCGAAGGTCTGTACTCAGAGTGTGGAGGTGTGGGAAGGTCTGTACTCAGGGAGTGTGGTGGTGTGGAGGGTCTGTATTCGGAGCATGGAGGTATGGAAGGTCTGTATTCGGAGTATAAATGTGCGAAAGGTCTGTACTCAGAGTGTGGAGGTGTGGGAGGGTCTGTACTCGGAGTGTGGAGGTGTGGAAGGTCTGTACTCAGGGAGTGTGGAGGTGTGGAAGGTCTGTATTCGGAGTATAGAGGTGCGGAAGTTCTGTAGTCGGAGTGTAGAGGTGTTTGAAGGTCTGTGCTCGGAGTGTGGATGTGTGGAAGGTCTGTACTCAGGGAGTGTGGAGGTGTGGGAAGCTCTGTACGCAGGGAGTGTGAAGGTGTGGAAGGTCTGTATTCAGAGTATTGAGGTATGGAAGGTCCGTATTCGGAGTATAGATGTGCGGAAGGTCTGTACTCGGAGTGTGGAGGTGTGGGAAGGTCTGTACTCGGAGTGTGGAGGTGTGGGAGGTCTGTACTCAGGGAGTGTGGAGGTGTGGGAAGGTCTGTACTCGGAGTGTGGAGGTGTGGAAAGGTCTGTACTTGGAGTGTGGATGTGCGGAAGGTCTGTACTCGGCGTGTGGAGGTGTGGGAAGGTCTGTATTCAGGCAGTGTGGAGGTGTGGAATATCTGTACTCATGGAGTGTGGATGTGTGGAAGGTCTGTGGTCGGTGTGTGGAGGTGTAGAAAGGTCTGTACTCGGAGTATGGAGGTGTGGAAGGACTGTACTCAGGGAGTGTGTAGGTTAGGAAGGTCTGTACTCAGGGGGTGCGGAGGTGAGGAAGGTCTGTACTCAGGGAGTGTGGAGGTGTAGAAAGGTCTGTACTCGGAGTATGGAAGTGTGGAAGGTCTGTACTCGGAGTGTGGAGGTGTGGAAGGTTTGTATTTGGACTGTGGATGTGAGGAAGGTCTGTACTCAGGGAGTGTGGATGTGTGGAAGGTTTGTAATCGGAGTGTGGAGGTGAGGAAGGTCTGTACTCAGAGTGTGGAGGTATGGGAAGGTCTGTACTCGGAGTGTGGAGGCATGGGGAGGTCTGTACTCGGAGAGTGGGGGTGTGGAAGGTCTGTATTCAGGCAGTGTGGAGGTGTGGAATGTCTGTACTCATGGAGTGTGGATGTGTGGAAGGTCTGTGGTCGCTGTGTGGAGGTGTAGAAAGGTCTGTACTCGGAGTATGGAGGTGTGGAAGGACTGTACTCAGGGAGTGTGGATGTGTGGAAGGTTTGTAATCGGAGTGTGGAGGTGAGGAAGGTCTGTACTCGGAGTGTGGATGTGTGGAAGGTCTGTGGTCGGTGTTTGGAGGTGTAGAAAGGTCTGTACTCGGAGTATGGAAGTGTGGAAGGACTGTACTCAGGGAGTGTGGATGTGTGGAAGGTTTGTAATCGGAGTGTGGAGGTGAGGAAGGTCTGTACTCAGAGTGTGGAGGTATGGTAAGGTCTGTACTCGGAGTGTGGAGGCGTGGGGAGGTCTGAACTCGGAGTGTGGGGGTGTGGAAGGTGTGTACTCAGGGAGTGTAGAGGTGTGGATGTTTTTTATTCAGGGAGCGTGGAGGTGTGGGAAGGTCTGTACTCGGAGTGTGGAGGTGTGGGAAAGTCTGTATTCAGGCAGTGTGGAGGTGTGGAATGTCTGTACTCATGGAGTGTGGATGTGTGGAAGGTCTGTACTCGGAGTGTGGGAGGTGTGGAAAGGTCTGTAATCAGAATGTGGAGGTGTAAAAAGGTCTGTACTCCGGGAGTGTGGAGGTGTGGAAGGTCTGTATTCGGAGTGTGGAGATATGGAAGGTCTGTATTCAGAGTATAGAGGTGCGGAAGGTCTGTACTTGGAGTGTAGAGGTGTGGGAAGGATTGTACTCGGAGTGTGGAGGTGTGGAAAGGTCTGTACTCAGGGTGTGTGGAGGTGTGGAAAGTCTGTATTTGGAGTGTGGAGATTTGGAAGGTCTGTATTCGGAGTATAAAGGTGTGGAACGTCTGTACTCGGAGTGTGGAGATGTGGAATGTCTGTACGCAGAGGGTGAGTAGGTGAGGAAGGTCTGTACTCAGGGAGTGTGGAGGTGTGGGAAGCTCTGTACTCAGGGAGTGTGGAGGTGTGGAAGGTCTGTATTCGGAGTATTGAGGTATGGAAGGTCTGTATTCGGAGTATAGATGTTTGGAAGGTCTGTACTCGGAGTGTGGAGGTGTGGGAAGGTCTGTATTCAGGCAGTGTGGAGGTGTGGAATATCTGTACTCATGGAGTGTGGATGTGTGGAAGGTCTGTGGTC
>NW_027277376.1:0-28850 GCF_030028105.1 Mobula birostris | reverse complement strand
AGCACTACAGCACAGAGTCATAGAATCATAGAGCAGTACAGCACAGAGTCATAGAATCATAGAGTACTATAGCACAGAGTCATAGAGTCATAGAGCACTACAGCACAGAGTCATAGAGCACTACAGCACAGAGTGATAGAGCACTAGAGGACAGAGTCATAGAGTCATAGAGCACTACAGCAGAGAGTGATAGAATCATAGAGCACAACAGCACAGAGTCATAGAGCACTACAGCTAAGAGTCATAGAGTCATAGAGCGCTAGAGCACAGAGTCATAGAGCACTACAGTATGGAGTCATAGAGAACTACAGCACAGAGTCATAGAGCCATAGAGCACTACAGCACAGAGACATAGAGCAATACAGCACAGAGTCAAAGACTCATAGAGCACTACAGCACAGAGTCGTAGAATCATAGAGCACTACAGCACAGAGTCATAGAATCATAGAGCAGTACAGCACAGAGTCATAGAATCATAGAGTACTATAGCACAGAGTCATAGAGTCATAGAGCACTACAGCACAGAGTCATAGAGCACTATAGCACAGAGTAATAGAATCATAGAGTACAATAGCACAGAGTCACAGATTCATAGAGCACTGCAGCACAGTCTTGGAGTCATAGAGCACTACAGCACAGAGTCGTAGAATCATAGAGCACTACAGCACAGAGTCATAGGAGCACTACAGCACAGTCTTAGAGTCATAGAGCACTACAGCACAGAGTCGTAGAATCATAGAGCACTACAGCACAGAGTCATAGAATCATAGAGCACTGCAGCATAGAGTCATAGATCACTACAGCACAGAGTCACAGAACACTACAGCAGAGAGTCATAGAGCACTACAGCACAGTCTTAGAGTCATAGAGCACTACAGCGCAGAGTCATAGAATCATAGAGCACTACAGCACAGAGTCATAGAATCATAGAGTACTATAGCACAGAGTCATAGAGTCATAGAGCACTGCAGCACAGAGTCATAGAGCACTACATCACAGAGTAATAGAATCATAGAGTACAATAGCACAGAGTCACAGATTCATAGAGCACTACAGCACAGTCTTGGAGTCATAGAGCACTACAGCATAGAGTCATAGAGTCATAGAGCACTATAGCACCGTGTCATAGAGTGATAGAGCACTACAGCACAGAGTCATAGAGTCATAGATCACTACAGCACAGAGTCATTTAATCATAGAGCAGTAGAGCACAGAGTCATAGAGCACTATAGTAGAGAGTGATAGAAATCATAGAGCACAACAGCGCAGAGTCATAGAGTACTACAGCACAGAGTCATAGAGCACTACACACAGAGTCATAGAGTGATAGAGCACTACAGCACAGAGTCATAGAGTCATAGAGCGCTAGAGCACAGAGTTATAGAGCACTACAGCATAGAGTCATAGAGCACTACAGCACAGAGTCACAGAACACTGCAGCAGGGAGTCATAGAGCACTACAGCACAGAGTCATAGAATCATAGAGCACTACAGCACAGAGTCATAGAATCATAGAGTACTATAGCACAAAGTCATAGAGTCATAGAGCACTGCAGCACAGAGTCATAGAGCACTACATCACAGAGTAATAGAATCATAGAGTCCAATAGCACAGAGTCACAGAGTCATAGAGCACTACAGCACAGTCTTGGAGTCATAGAGCACTACAGCATAGTCATAGAGCACTACAGCACAGAGTCATAGAGACATAAAGCACTACAGCACAGTGTCATAGAGTGATAGAGCACTACAGCACAGAGTCATAGAGTCATAGAGCACTACAGCACAGAGTCACAGAACACTACAGCACAGAGTCATAGAGCACTACAGCACAGAGTGATAGGATCATAGAGCACCACATTACAGAGTCAGCAGAGAGCACTACAGCACAGAGTCATAGAGTTATAGAGCACTACAGCATAGAGTCATAGAGCACTACAGCAGAGAGTGATAGAATCATAGAGCACTACAGCACAGAGTCACAGAGCATTACAGCACAGAGTCATAGAGTCATACAGCACTACAGCACAGAGTCACAGAGCACTACAGCACAGAGTCACAGACTCACAGAGCACTAGAGCACAGAGTCATAGAGTGATAGAGCACTACAACATAGAGTCATTGAGTCATAGAACACTATAGAAACAGTCATAGCATCATAGAGCACTACAGCACAAAGTCATAGAATCATGGAGCACTACAGCACAGAGTCAAAGAGCCAAAGAGCACTACAGCACCGAGTGATAGAGTCATAGAGCATTACAGCACAGAGTCATAGAATCATAGAGCACTACAGCACAGAGTCATAGAGCACTACAGCACTGTCATAGAGTCATAGAGCACTGCAGCACAGAGTCAAAGAGACATAGAGCACTATAGCACAGTGTCATAGAGTGATAGAGCACTACAGCACAGAGTTATAGAATCATAGAGCGCTAGAGCACAGAGTCATAGAGCACTACAGTATAGAGTCATAGAGCACTACAGCACAGAGTAATAGAGCCATAGAGCACTACAGCACAGAGACATAGAGCACTACAGCACTGTTATAGAATCATAGAGCGCTAGAGCACAGAGTTATAGAGCACTACAGCATAGAGTCATAGAGCACTAGCAGCACCGAGTCACAGAACACTACAGCAGAGAGTCATAGAGCACTACAGTACAGTCTTAGAGTCATAGAGCACTACAGCACAGAGTTAAGAATCATAGAGCACTACAGCACAGAGTCATAGAATCATAGGGTAGTATAGCACAGAGTCATAGAGTCATAGAGCACTGCAGCACAGAGTCATAGAGCACTACATCACAGAGTAATAGAATCATAGAGTACAATAGCACAGAGTCACAGAGCCATAGAGCAAGCTACAGCACAGTCTTGGAGTCATAGAGCACTGCAGCATAGAGTCATAGAGTCATAGAGCACTACAGCATAGTCATAGAGCACTACAGCACAGAGTCATAGAGACATAGAGCACTACACCACAGTGTCATAGAGTGATAGAGCACTACAGCACAGAGTCATAGAGTCATAGAGCACTGCAGCACAGAGTCACAGAACACTACAGCAGAGAGTCATAGAGCACTACAGCACAGAGTGATAGGATCATAGAGCACCACAGTACAAAGTCAGAGAGCACTACAGCACAGAGTCATAGAGTCATAGAGCACTACAGCAGAGAGTCACAGAGACATAGAGCACTACAGCACAGAGTCGTAGAATCATAGAGCACTACAGCATAGAGTCATAGAGCACTACAGCAGAGAGTGATAGAATCATAGAGTACTACAGCAAAGAGTCACAGAGCACTACAGCACAGAGTCACAGACTCACAGAGCACTAGAGCACAGAGTCATAGAGTGATAGAGCACTACAGCATAGAGTCATTGAGCACTACAGCACTACAGCACAGAGTAATAGAGTCAAAGAGCACTAAAGCACAGATTCATAGATCACTACAGCACAGAGTAATAGAGCAATACAGCACAGTCATAGAGTCATAGAGCACTACAGCACAGTCGTAGAATCATAGAGCACTACAGCACAGAGTCATAGAATCATAGAGTACTATAGCACAGAGTCATAGAGTCATAGAGCACTACAGCACAGAGTAATAGAATCATAGAGTAGAATAGCACAGAGTCACAGAATCATAGAGCACTACAGCACAGTCTTGGAGTCATAGAGCACTACAGCACAGAGTCATAGAGACATAGAGCACTACAGCACAGTGTCATAGAGTGATAGAGCACTACAGCACAGAGTCAGAGAGTCATAGAGCACTACAGCACAGATTCACAGAACACTGCAGCACGGAGTCATAGAGTACTACTGTACAGAGTCAGAGAGCACTAGAGCGCAGAGTCATGGAGTCAATGAGCACTACAGCAGAGAGTCACAGAGACATAGAGCACTACAGCACAGAGTCACAGAGTCAAAGAGCACTAAAGCACAGAGTCATAGAGCACTACAGCACAGAGTCATAGAGCACTACAGCACAGAGTCATAGGGTACTACAGCACAGAGTTATAGAGTTATAGAGCACTACAGCACAGAGTCACAGAGTCAGAGTGCACTACAGCACAGAGTCACAGAGTCATAGAGCACTACGGCACAGTCTTGGAGTCATAGAGCATTACAGCACAGAGTCATAGAGTCATAGAGCACAACAGCACAGAGTCATAGAGCACAACAGCACAGAGTCATAGAGCACTACAGCACAGAGTCATAGTCATAGAGCACTACAGCACAGAGTCATAGAGCACTACAGCACAGAGTTATAGAATCATAGAGCGCTAGAGCACAGAGTCATAGAGCACTACAGCACAGAGTCATAGAATCACAGAGTACTATAGCACAGAGTCATAGAGTCATAGAGCACTGCAGCACAGAGTCATAGAGCACTACAGCACAGAGTAATAGAATCATAGAGTACAATAGCACAGAGTCACAGAGTCATAGAGCTCTACAGCACAGTCTTGGAGTGATAGAGCACTACAGCAGAGAGTCATAGAGTCATAGAGCACTACAGCATAGTCATAGAGCACTACAGCACAGAGTCATAGAGACATAGAGCATTACAGCACAGTGTCATAGAGTGATAGAGCACTGCACACAGTTTTGGAGTCATAGAGCACTACAGCATAGAGTCATAGAGTCATAGAGCACTACAGAATAGTCATAGAGCACTACAGCACAGAGTCATAGAGAGATAGAGCACTACAGCACAGAGTCACAGAGTTAAAGAGCACTAAAGCACAGAGTCATAGAGCACTACAGCACAGAGTCATAGAGCACTACAGCACAGAGTCATAGAGTTATAGAGCACTAGAGGACAGAGTCATAGAGTCATAGAGCACTACAGCATAGAGTCATAGAGCACTACAGCAGAGAGTGATAGAATCATAGAGCACTACAGCACAGAGTCACAGAGCATTACAGCACATTGTCATAGAGTCATACAGCACTACAGCACAGAGTCACAGAGCACTACAGCACAGAGTCATAGAGTGATAGAGCACTACAGCATAGAGTCATAGAGCACTACAGCACAGAGTAACAGAGTCAAAGAGCACTAAAGCACAGAGTCGTAGAATCATAGAGCACTACAGCACAGAGTCATAGAGCACTACAGCACAGTCTTGGAGTCATAGAGCACTACAGCACAGAGTCATAGAATCTTAGAGCACTACAGCACAGAGTCATAGAATCATAGAGTACTATAGCACAGAGTCATAGAGTCACAGAGCACTGCAGCACAGAGTCAAAGAGCACTAAAGCACAGAGTCGTAGAATCATAGAGCACTACAGCACAGAGTCATAGAGCACTACAGCCCAGTCTTGGAGTCATAGAGCACTACAGCATAGAGTCATAGAATCTTAGAACACTGCAACACAGAGTCATAGAATCATAGAGTACTATAGCACAGAGTCATAGAGTCATAGAGCACAACAGCACAGAGTCATAGAGCACAACAGCACAGAGTCATAGAGCACTACAGCACAGAGTCATAGTCATAGAGCACTACAGCACAGAGTCATAGAGCACTACAGCACAGAGTTATAGAATCATAGAGCGCTAGAGCACAGAGTCATAGAGCACTACAGCACAGAGTCATAGAATCATAGAGTACTATAGCACAGAGTCATAGAGTCATAGAGCACTGCAGCACGGAGTCATAGAGCACTACAGCACAGAGTAATAGAATCATAGAGTACAATAGCACAGAGTCACAGAGTCATAGAGCACTACAGCACAGTCTTGGAGTGATAGAGCACTACAGCAGAGAGTCATAGAGTCATAGAGCACTACAGCATAGTCATAGAGCACTACAGCACAGAGTCATAGAGACAAAGAGCATTACAGCACAGTGGCATAGAGTGATAGAGCACTGCACACAGTTTTGGAGTCATAGAGCACTACAGCATAGAGTCATAGAGTCATAGAGCACTACAGCATAGTCATAGAGCACTACAGCACAGAGTCATAGAGAGATAGAGGACTACAGCACAGAGTCACAGAACACTACAGCACAGAGTCATAGAGCACTACAGCACAGAGTATTAGAGTCATAGAGCACTACAGCACAGAGTCACAGAACACTACAGCACAGAGTCATAGAGCACTACAGCACAGAGTGATAGGACCATAGAGCACTACAGTACAGAGTCATAGAGCACTACAGCACAGAGTCGTAGAATCATAGAGCACTACAGCCCAGAGTCATAGAATCATAGAGTACTAAAGCACAGAGTCAAAGAGACACAGAGCACAACAGCACAGAGTCATAGAGCACTACAGCACAGGGTAATAGAGCACTACAGCACAGTCACAGAGCACTACAGCACATAGAGTACTACAGCGCAGCGTCATAGAGTGATAAAGCAGTACAGCGCAGAGTCATAGAGCACTAAAGCACAGTCAGAGAGCACTACAGCACAGTCATAGCGCACTACAGCACAGAGTCATAGAGTCATACAGCACTACTGCACAGAGTCACAGAGCACTATAGCACAGAGTCATAGACTCACAGAGCACTAGAGCACAGAGTCATAGAGTGATAGAGCACTACAGCACAGAGTCACAGAGTCAAAGAGCACGAAAGCACAGAGTCATAGAGCACTACAGCACAGAGTCATAGAGTTATAGAGCACTACAGCACAGAGTCATAGAGTGATAGAGCACTATAGAACATTCATAGCATCATAGAGCACTACAGCACAGAGTCATAGAGTCATAGAGAACTATCGCACAGAGTCATAGAGCACTACGGCAGAGAGTCATAGAATCAAGGAGCACTACAGCACAGAGTCATAGAGCCAAAGAGCACTACAGCACCGAGTGATAGAGTCATAGAGCATTACAGCACAGAGTCATAGAGTCATAGAGCACTACAGCACAGAGTCATAGAGCCCTACAGCACAGAGTCATAGAACCATAGAGCACAACAGCACAGAGTCATAGAGTCATAGAGCACAACAGCACAGAGTCATAGAGCACTACAAGATTGAGTCATAGTCATAGAGCACTACAGCACAGTGTCATAGAATCATAGAGTACTATAGCACAGAGTCATGGAGTCATAGAGCACTACAGCACAGAGTCATAGAGCACTACAGCACAGTGTCATAGAGTGATAGAGCACTACAGCACAGAGTCATAGAGTCATAGAGCACTACAGCACAGAGTCATAGAATCATAGAGCAGTAGAGCACAGAGTCATAGAGCACTATAGCATAGAGTGATAGAATCATAGAGCTCAACAGCACAGAGTCATAGAGCCTTAGAGCACTACAGCACAGAGTCATAGAGTGATAGAGCACAACAGCACAGAGTCATAGAGCCATAGAGCACTACAGCACAGTGTCATAGAGCACTACAGCAGAGAGTTATAGAATCATAGAGCGCTAGAGCACAGAGTCATAGAGCACTCCAGCAGAGAGTCATAGAGCACTACAGCACAGAGTCACAGATCATTACAGCACAGAATCATAGAGTCAGACAGCACTACAGAACAGAGTCATAGAGTCATAGAGCACAATAGCACAGAGTCATAGAGCACTACAGCATAGACTCACAGAGCACTAGAGCACAGAGGCATAGAGTGACAGAGCATTACAGCACAGAGTCATAGAGCACTAAAGCACAGAGTCATAGAGTCATAGAGCACCACAGCACAGTTATAGAGCACTAAGGCACAGAGTCGTAGAGTCATAGAGCACTACAGCACAGAGTCATAGAGCACTACAGCACAGAGTCATAGAGCACTACAGCAGAGAGTGATAGAATCATAGAGCACAACAGCACAGAGTCATAGAGCCCTACAGCACAGAGTCATAGAACCATAGATCACAACAGCACAGAGTCATAGAGTCATAGAGCACTACACACAGTTTTGGAGTCATAGAGCACTACAGCATAGAGTCATAGAGTCATAGAGCACTACAGCATAGTCATAGAGCACTACAGCACAGAGTCATAGAGAGATAGAGCACTACAGCACAGTGTCATAGAGTGATAGAGCACTACAGCACAGATTCATAGAGTCATAGAGCACAACAGCACAGAGTCATAGAGCACAACAGCACAGAGTCATAGAACACTACAGCACAGAGTCATAGTCATAGAGCACTACAGCACAGAGTCATAGAGCACTACAGCACAGAGTTATAGAATCATAGAGCGCTAGAGCACAGAGTCATAGAGCACTACAGTACAGAGTCATAGAGCAATACAGCACAGAGTCATAGAGTCATAAAGCACTACAGCACAGAGTCGTAGAATCATAGAGCCCTAAACCACAGAGTCATAGAGCACTACAGCACAGAGTCATAGAATCATAGAGCAGTACAGCACAGAGTCATAGAATCATAGAGTACTATAGCACAGATTCATAGAGTCATAGAGCACTACAGCACAGTGTCATAGATCACTACAGCACAGAGTCATAGAGCACGACAGCAGAGAGTAATAGAATCATAGAGTACAATAGCACAGAGTCACAGATTCATAGAGCACTACAGCACAGTCTTGGAGTGTTAGAGCACTACAGCATAGAGTCATAGAGCACTACAGCAGAGAGTTATAGAATCATAGAGTGCTAGAGCACAGAGTCATAGAGCACTACAGCACAGAGTCATAGAGACATAGAGCACTACAGCACAGTGTCATAGAGTGATAGAGCACTACAGCACAGAGTCACAGAACACTACAGCACAGAGTCATAGAGCACTACAGCACAGAGTCATAGAATCATAGAGCAGTAGAGCACAGAGTCATAGAGCACTATAGCATAGAGTGATAGAATCATAGAGCTCAACAGCACAGAGTCATAGAGCCTTAGAGCACTACAGCACAGAGTCATAGAGTGATAGAGCACAACAGCACAGAGTCATAGAGCCATAGAGCACTACAGCACAGTGTCATAGAGCACTACAGCAGAGAGTTATAGAATCATAGAGCGCTAGAGCACAGAGTCATAGAGCACTCCAGCAGAGAGTCATAGAGCACTACAGCACAGAGTCACAGATCATTACAGCACAGAATCATAGAGTCAGACAGCACTACAGAACAGAGTCATAGAGTCATAGAGCACAATAGCACAGAGTCATAGAGCACTACAGCATAGACTCACAGAGCACTAGAGCACAGAGGCATAGAGTGACAGAGCATTACAGCACAGAGTCATAGAGCACTAAAGCACAGAGTCATAGAGTCATAGAGCACCACAGCACAGTTATAGAGCACTAAGGCACAGAGTCGTAGAGTCATAGAGCACTACAGCACAGAGTCATAGAGCACTACAGCACAGAGTCATAGAGCACTACAGCAGAGAGTGATAGAATCATAGAGCACAACAGCACAGAGTCATAGAGCCCTACAGCACAGAGTCATAGAACCATAGATCACAACAGCACAGAGTCATAGAGTCATAGAGCACTACACACAGTTTTGGAGTCATAGAGCACTACAGCATAGAGTCATAGAGTCATAGAGCACTACAGCATAGTCATAGAGCACTACAGCACAGAGTCATAGAGAGATAGAGCACTACAGCACAGTGTCATAGAGTGATAGAGCACTACAGCACAGATTCATAGAGTCATAGAGCACAACAGCACAGAGTCATAGAGCACAACAGCACAGAGTCATAGAACACTACAGCACAGAGTCATAGTCATAGAGCACTACAGCACAGAGTCATAGAGCACTACAGCACAGAGTTATAGAATCATAGAGCGCTAGAGCACAGAGTCATAGAGCACTACAGTACAGAGTCATAGAGCAATACAGCACAGAGTCATAGAGTCATAAAGCACTACAGCACAGAGTCGTAGAATCATAGAGCCCTAAACCACAGAGTCATAGAGCACTACAGCACAGAGTCATAGAATCATAGAGCAGTACAGCACAGAGTCATAGAATCATAGAGTACTATAGCACAGATTCATAGAGTCATAGAGCACTACAGCACAGTGTCATAGATCACTACAGCACAGAGTCATAGAGCACGACAGCAGAGAGTAATAGAATCATAGAGTACAATAGCACAGAGTCACAGATTCATAGAGCACTACAGCACAGTCTTGGAGTGTTAGAGCACTACAGCATAGAGTCATAGAGCACTACAGCAGAGAGTTATAGAATCATAGAGTGCTAGAGCACAGAGTCATAGAGCACTACAGCACAGAGTCATAGAGACATAGAGCACTACAGCACAGTGTCATAGAGTGATAGAGCACTACAGCACAGAGTCACAGAACACTACAGCACAGAGTCATAGAGCACTACAGCACAGAGTGATAGGACCATAGAGCACTACAGTACAGAGTCAGAGAGCACTACAGCACAGAGTCATAGAGTCATAGAGCACTGCAGCAGAGAGTCATAGAGACATAGAGCACTACAGCACAGAGTCACAGAGTCAGAGTGCACTACAGCACAGAGTCACAGAGTCATAGAGCACTACGGCACAGTCTTGGAGTCATAGAGCATTACAGCACAGAGTCATAGAGTCATAGAGCACAACAGCACAGAGTCATAGAGCACAACAGCACAGAGTCATAGAGCACTACAGCACAGAGTCATAGTCATAGAGCACTACAGCACAGAGTCATAGAGCACTACAGCACAGAGTTATAGAATCATAGAGCGCTAGAGCACAGAGTCATAGAGCACTACAGCACAGAGTCATAGAATCATAGAGTACTATAGCACAGAGTCATAGAGTCATAGAGCACTGCAGCACGGAGTCATAGAGCACTACAGCACAGAGTAATAGAATCATAGAGTACAATAGCACAGAGTCACAGAGTCATAGAGCTCTACAGCACAGTCTTGGAGTGATAGAGCACTACAGCAGAGAGTCATAGAGTCATAGAGCACTACAGCATAGTCATAGAGCACTACAGCACAGAGTCATAGAGACATAGAGCATTACAGCACAGTGTCATAGAGTGATAGAGCACTGCACACAGTTTTGGAGTCATAGAGCACTACAGCATAGAGTCATAGAGTCATAGAGCACTACAGAATAGTCATAGAGCAGTACAGCACAGAGTCATAGAGAGATAGAGCACTACAGCACAGAGTCACAGAGTTAAAGAGCACTAAAGCACAGAGTCATAGAGCACTACAGCACAGAGTCATAGAGCACTACAGCACAGAGTCATAGAGTTATAGAGCACTAGAGGACAGAGTCATAGAGTCATAGAGCACTACAGCATAGAGTCATAGAGCACTACAGCAGAGAGTGATAGAATCATAGAGCACTACAGCACAGAGTCACAGAGCATTACAGCACATTGTCATAGAGTCATACATCACTACAGCACAGAGTCACAGAGCACTGCAGCACAGAGTCATAGAGTGATAGAGCACTACAGCATAGAGTCATAGAGCACTACAGCACAGAGTAACAGAGTCAAAGAGCACTGAAGCACAGAGTCGTAGAATCATAGAGCACTACAGCACAGAGTCATAGAGCACTACAGCACAGTCTTGGAGTCATAGAGCACTACAGCACAGAGTCATAGAATCTTAGAGCACTACAGCACAGAGTCATAGAATCATAGAGTACTATAGCACAGAGTCATAGAGTCACAGAGCACTGCAGCACAGAGTCAAAGAGCACTAAAGCACAGAGTCGTAGAATCATAGAGCACTACAGCACAGAGTCATAGAGCACTACAGCCCAGTCTTGGAGTCATAGAGCACTACAGCATAGAGTCATAGAATCTTAGAGCACTGCAACACAGAGTCATAGAATCATAGAGTACTATAGCACAGAGTCATAGAGTCATAGAGCACAACAGCACAGAGTCATAGAGCACAACAGCACAGAGTCATAGAGCACTACAGCACAGAGTCATAGTCATAGAGCACTACAGCACAGAGTCATAGAGCACTACAGCACAGAGTTATAGAATCATAGAGCGCTAGAGCACAGAGTCATAGAGCACTACAGCACAGAGTCATAGAATCATAGAGTACTATAGCACAGAGTCATAGAGTCATAGAGCACTGCAGCACGGAGTCATAGAGCACTACAGCACAGAGTAATAGAATCATAGAGTACAATAGCACAGAGTCACAGAGTCATAGAGCACTACAGCACAGTCTTGGAGTGATAGAGCACTACAGCAGAGAGTCATAGAGTTATAGAGCACTACAGCATAGTCATAGAGCACTACAGCACAGAGTCATAGAGACATAGAGCATTACAGCACAGTGTCATAGAGTGATAGAGCACTGCACACAGTTTTGGAGTCATAGAGCACTACAGCATAGAGTCATAGAGTCATAGAGCACTACAGCATAGTCATAGAGCACTACAGCACAGAGTCATAGAGACATAGAGCACTACAGCACAGAGTCACAGAGTTAAAGAGCACTAAAGCACAGAGTCATAGAGCACTACAGCACAGAGTCATAGAGCACTACAGCACAGAGTCATAGAGTTATAGAGCACTCGAGGACAGAGTCATAGAGTCATAGAGCACTACAGCATAGAGTCATAGAGCACTACAGCAGAGAGTGATAGAATCATAGAGCACTACAGCACAGAGTCACAGAGCATTACAGCACATTGTCATAGAGTCATACAGCACTACAGCACAGAGTCACAGAGCACTACAGCACAGAGTCATAGAGTGATAGAGCACTACAGCATAGAGTCATAGAGCACTACAGCACAGAGTAACAGAGTCAAAGAGCACTAAAGCACAGAGTCGTAGAATCATAGAGCACTACAGCACAGAGTCATAGAGCACTACAGCACAGTCTTGGAGTCATAGAGCACTACAGCACAGAGTCATAGAATCTTAGAGCACTACAGCACAGAGTCATAGAATCATAGAGTACTATAGCACAGAGTCATAGAGTCACAGAGCACTGCAGCACAGAGTCAAAGAGCACTAAAGCACAGAGTCGTAGAATCATAGAGCACTACAGCACAGAGTCATAGAGCACTACAGCCCAGTCTTGGAGTCATAGAGCACTACAGCATAGAGTCATAGAATCTTAGAGCACTACAACACAGAGTCATAGAATCATAGAGTACTATAGCACAGAGTCATAGGGTCACAGAGCACTGCAGCACAGAGTCATAGAGCACTACAGCACAGTCCTGGAGTCATAGAGCACTACAGCATAGAGTCATAGAGTCATAGAGCACTAAAGCATAGTCATAGAGCACTACAGCACAGAGTCATAGAGACATAGAGCACTACAGCACAGGGTCAAATAGACATAGAGCACTACAGCATAGAGTCATAGAGTCATAGAGCACTAAAGCATAGTCATAGAGCACTACAGCACAGACTCATAGAGTCACAGAGCACTACAGCACAGAGTCACAGAGTCACAGAGTTACAGAGCACTACAGCACAGAGTCATAGACTCACAGAACACTAGAGCACAGAGTCATAGAGTAATAGAGCATTACAGCACAGAGTCATAGAGCACTACAGCACAGAGTCATA
The DNA here is from genome assembly GCF_030028105.1 of Mobula birostris. NCBI lineage: Eukaryota > Metazoa > Chordata > Chondrichthyes > Myliobatiformes > Myliobatidae > Mobula > Mobula birostris. The sequence goes on along the minus strand of NW_027277376.1, from coordinate 15,367 downwards.
GAGTCGTAGAGCGCTAGAGCACAGAGTCATAGAGCACTACAGTATGGAGTCATAGAGAACTACAGCACAGAGTCATAGAGCACTACAGCAGAGAGACATAGAGCACTACAGCCAGAGTCAAAGAGACATAGAGCACTACAGCACAGAGTCATAGAGCACTACAGCACAGAGTCATAGAGCACTACAGCACAGAGTCATAGAATCATAGAGCACTACAGCTCAGTCATAGAGTCACAGAGCACTACAGCACAGAGTCACAGAGTCACAGAGCACTACAGCACAGTCATAGACTCACAGAGCACTAGAGCACAGAGTCATAGAGCACTACAGCATAGAGTCATAGAGTCATAGAGCAGTACAGCACAGTCATAGAGCACTAAGGCACAGAGTCGTAGAGTCATAGAGCACTACAGCACAGAGTGATAGAGCACTAGAGGACAGAGTCATAGAGTCATAGAGCACTACAGCAGAGAGTGATAGAATCATAGAGCACAACAGCACAGAGTCATAGAGCACTACAGCTAAGAGTCATAGAGTCATAGAGCGCTAGAGCACAGAGTCATAGAGCACTACAGTATGGAGTCATAGAGAACTACAGCACAGAGTCATAGAGCCATAGAGCACTACAGCACAGAGACATAGAGCAATACAGCACAGAGTCAAAGACTCATAGAGCACTACAGCACAGAGTCGTAGAATCATAGAGCACTACAGCACAGAGTCATAGAATCATAGAGCAGTACAGCACAGAGTCATAGAATCATAGAGTACTATAGCACAGAGTCATAGAGTCATAGAGCACTACAGCACAGAGTCATAGAGCACTATAGCACAGAGTAATAGAATCATAGAGTACAATAGCACAGAGTCACAGATTCATAGAGCACTGCAGCACAGTCTTGGAGTCATAGAGCACTACAGCACAGAGTCGTAGAATCATAGAGCACTACAGCACAGAGTCATAGAGCACTACAGCACAGTCTTAGAGTCATAGAGCACTACAGCACAGAGTCGTAGAATCATAGAGCACTACAGCACAGAGTCATAGAATCATAGAGCACTGCAGCATAGAGTCATAGATCACTACAGCACAGAGTCACAGAACACTACAGCAGAGAGTCATAGAGCACTACAGCACAGTCTTAGAGTCATAGAGCACTACAGCGCAGAGTCATAGAATCATAGAGCACTACAGCACAGAGTCATAGAATCATAGAGTACTATAGCACAGAGTCATAGAGTCATAGAGCACTGCAGCACAGAGTCATAGAGCACTACATCACAGAGTAATAGAATCATAGAGTACAATAGCACAGAGTCACAGATTCATAGAGCACTACAGCACAGTCTTGGAGTCATAGAGCACTACAGCATAGAGTCATAGAGTCATAGAGCACTATAGCACCGTGTCATAGAGTGATAGAGCACTACAGCACAGAGTCATAGAGTCATAGATCACTACAGCACAGAGTCATTTAATCATAGAGCAGTAGAGCACAGAGTCATAGAGCACTATAGTAGAGAGTGATAGAATCATAGAGCACAACAGCGCAGAGTCATAGAGTACTACAGCACAGAGTCATAGAGCACTACACACAGAGTCATAGAGTGATAGAGCACTACAGCACAGAGTCATAGAGTCATAGAGCGCTAGAGCACAGAGTTATAGAGCACTACAGCATAGAGTCATAGAGCACTACAGCACAGAGTCACAGAACACTGCAGCAGGGAGTCATAGAGCACTACAGCACAGAGTCATAGAATCATAGAGCACTACAGCACAGAGTCATAGATTCATAGAGTACTATAGCACAAAGTCATAGAGTCATAGAGCACTGCAGCACAGAGTCATAGAGCACTACATCACAGAGTAATAGAATCATAGAGTCCAATAGCACAGAGTCACAGAGTCATAGAGCACTACAGCACAGTCTTGGAGTCATAGAGCACTACAGCATAGTCATAGAGCACTACAGCACAGAGTCATAGAGACATAAAGCACTACAGCACAGTGTCATAGAGTGATAGAGCACTACAGCACAGAGTCATAGAGTCATAGAGCACTACAGCACAGAGTCACAGAACACTACAGCACAGAGTCATAGAGCACTACAGCACAGAGTGATAGGATCATAGAGCACCACATTACAGAGTCAGAGAGCACTACAGCACAGAGTCATAGAGTCATAGAGCACTACAGCAGAGAGTCACAGAGACATAGAGCACTACAAACCAGAGTCGTAGAATCATAGAGCACTACAGAACAGAGTCATAGAGCACTACAGCACAGAGTCATAGAGTTATAGAGCACTACAGCATAGAGTCATAGAGCACTACAGCAGAGAGTGATAGAATCATAGAGCACTACAGCACAGAGTCACAGAGTTAAAGAGCACTAAAGCACAGAGTCATAGAGCACTACAGCACAGAGTCATAGAGCACTACAGCAGAGAGTCATAGAGTTATAGAGCACTCGAGGACAGAGTCATAGAGTCATAGAGCACTACAGCATAGAGTCATAGAGCACTACAGCAGAGAGTGATAGAATCATAGAGCACTACAGCACAGAGTCACAGAGCATTACAGCACATTGTCATAGAGTCATACAGCACTACAGCACAGAGTCACAGAGCACTACAGCACAGAGTCATAGAGTGATAGAGCACTACAGCATAGAGTCATAGAGCACTACAGCACAGAGTAACAGAGTCAAAGAGCACTAAAGCACAGAGTCGTAGAATCATAGAGCACTACAGCACAGAGTCATAGAGCACTACAGCACAGTCTTGGAGTCATAGAGCACTACAGCACAGAGTCATAGAATCTTAGAGCACTACAGCACAGAGTCATAGAATCATAGAGTACTATAGCACAGAGTCATAGAGTCACAGAGCACTGCAGCACAGAGTCAAAGAGCACTAAAGCACAGAGTCGTAGAATCATAGAGCACTACAGCACAGAGTCATAGAGCACTACAGCCCAGTCTTGGAGTCATAGAGCACTACAGCATAGAGTCATAGAATCTTAGAGCACTACAACACAGAGTCAGAGAATCATAGAGTACTATAGCACAGAGTCATAGGGTCACAGAGCACTGCAGCACAGAGTCATAGAGCACTACAGCACAGTCCTGGAGTCATAGAGCACTACAGCATAGAGTCATAGAGTCATAGAGCACTAAAGCATAGTCATAGAGCACTACAGCACAGAGTCATAGAGACATAGAGCACTACAGCACAGGGTCAAATAGACATAGAGCACTACAGCATAGAGTCATAGAGTCATAGAGCACTAAAGCATAGTCATAGAGCACTACAGCACAGACTCATAGAGTCACAGAGCACTACAGCACAGAGTCACAGAGTCACAGAGTTACAGAGCACTACAGCACAGAGTCATAGACTCACAGAACACTAGAGCACAGAGTCATAGAGTAATAGAGCATTACAGCACAGAGTCATAGAGCACTACAGCACAGAGTCATAGAGTCGTAGAGCGCTAGAGCACAGAGTCATAGAGCACTACAGTATGGAGTCATAGAGAACTACAGCACAGAGTCATAGAGCACTACAGCAGAGAGACATAGAGCACTACAGCCAGAGTCAAAGAGACATAGAGCACTACAGCACAGAGTCATAGAGCACTACAGCACAGAGTCATAGAGCACTACAGCACAGAGTCATAGAATCATAGAGCACTACAGCTCAGTCATAGAGTCACAGAGCACTACAGCACAGAGTCACAGAGTCACAGAGCACTACAGCACAGTCATAGACTCACAGAGCACTAGAGCACAGAGTCATAGAGCACTACAGCATAGAGTCATAGAGTCATAGAGCAGTACAGCACAGTCATAGAGCACTAAGGCACAGAGTCGTAGAGTCATAGAGCACTACAGCACAGAGTGATAGAGCACTAGAGGACAGAGTCATAGAGTCATAGAGCACTACAGCAGAGAGTGATAGAATCATAGAGCACAACAGCACAGAGTCATAGAGCACTACAGCTAAGAGTCATAGAGTCATAGAGCGCTAGAGCACAGAGTCATAGAGCACTACAGTATGGAGTCATAGAGAACTACAGCACAGATTCATAGAGCCATAGAGCACTACAGCACAGAGACATAGAGCAATACAGCACAGAGTCAAAGACTCATAGAGCACTACAGCACAGAGTCGTAGAATCATAGAGCACTACAGCACAGAGTCATAGAATCATAGAGCAGTACAGCACAGAGTCATAGAATCATAGAGTACTATAGCACAGAGTCATAGAGTCATAGAGCACTACAGCACAGAGTCATAGAGCACTACAGCACAGAGTGATAGAGCACTAGAGGACAGAGTCATAGAGTCATAGAGCACTACAGCAGAGAGTGATAGAATCATAGAGCACAACAGCACAGAGTCATAGAGCACTACAGCTAAGAGTCATAGAGTCATAGAGCGCTAGAGCACAGAGTCATAGAGCACTACAGTATGGAGTCATAGAGAACTACAGCACAGAGTCATAGAGCCATAGAGCACTACAGCACAGAGACATAGAGCAATACAGCACAGAGTCAAAGACTCATAGAGCACTACAGCACAGAGTCGTAGAATCATAGAGCACTACAGCACAGAGTCATAGAATCATAGAGCAGTACAGCACAGAGTCATAGAATCATAGAGTACTATAGCACAGAGTCATAGAGTCATAGAGCACTACAGCACAGAGTCATAGAGCACTATAGCACAGAGTAATAGAATCATAGAGTACAATAGCACAGAGTCACAGATTCATAGAGCACTGCAGCACAGTCTTGGAGTCATAGAGCACTACAGCACAGAGTCGTAGAATCATAGAGCACTACAGCACAGAGTCATAGAGCACTACAGCACAGTCTTAGAGTCATAGAGCACTACAGCACAGAGTCGTAGAATCATAGAGCACTACAGCACAGAGTCATAGAATCATAGAGCACTGCAGCATAGAGTCATAGATCACTACAGCACAGAGTCACAGAACACTACAGCAGAGAGTCATAGAGCACTACAGCACAGTCTTAGAGTCATAGAGCACTACAGCGCAGAGTCATAGAATCATAGAGCACTACAGCACAGAGTCATAGAATCATAGAGTACTATAGCACAGAGTCATAGAGTCATAGAGCACTGCAGCACAGAGTCATAGAGCACTACATCACAGAGTAATAGAATCATAGAGTACAATAGCACAGAGTCACAGATTCATAGAGCACTACAGCACAGTCTTGGAGTCATAGAGCACTACAGCATAGAGTCATAGAGTCATAGAGCACTATAGCACCGTGTCATAGAGTGATAGAGCACTACAGCACAGAGTCATAGAGTCATAGATCACTACAGCACAGAGTCATTTAATCATAGAGCAGTAGAGCACAGAGTCATAGAGCACTATAGTAGAGAGTGATAGAATCATAGAGCACAACAGCGCAGAGTCATAGAGTACTACAGCACAGAGTCATAGAGCACTACACACAGAGTCATAGAGTGATAGAGCACTACAGCACAGAGTCATAGAGTCATAGAGCGCTAGAGCACAGAGTTATAGAGCACTACAGCATAGAGTCATAGAGCACTACAGCACAGAGTCACAGAACACTGCAGCAGGGAGTCATAGAGCACTACAGCACAGAGTCATAGAATCATAGAGCACTACAGCACAGAGTCATAGAATCATAGAGTACTATAGCACAAAGTCATAGAGTCATAGAGCACTGCAGCACAGAGTCATAGAGCACTACATCACAGAGTAATAGAATCATAGAGTCCAATAGCACAGAGTCACAGAGTCATAGAGCACTACAGCACAGTCTTGGAGTCATAGAGCACTACAGCATAGTCATAGAGCACTACAGCACAGAGTCATAGAGACATAAAGCACTACAGCACAGTGTCATAGAGTGATAGAGCACTACAGCACAGAGTCATAGAGTCATAGAGCACTACAGCACAGAGTCACAGAACACTACAGCACAGAGTCATAGAGCACTACAGCACAGAGTGATAGGATCATAGAGCACCACATTACAGAGTCAGAGAGCACTACAGCACAGAGTCATAGAGTCATAGAGCACTACAGCAGAGAGTCACAGAGACATAGAGCACTACAAACCAGAGTCGTAGAATCATAGAGCACTACAGAACAGAGTCATAGAGCACTACAGCACAGAGTCATAGAGTTATAGAGCACTACAGCATAGAGTCATAGAGCACTACAGCAGAGAGTGATAGAATCATAGAGCACTACAGCACAGAGTCACAGAGTTAAAGAGCACTAAAGCACAGAGTCATAGAGCACTACAGCACAGAGTCATAGAGCACTACAGCAGAGAGTCATAGAGTTATAGAGCACTCGAGGACAGAGTCATAGAGTCATAGAGCACTACAGCATAGAGTCATAGAGCACTACAGCAGAGAGTGATAGAATCATAGAGCACTACAGCACAGAGTCACAGAGCATTACAGCACATTGTCATAGAGTCATACAGCACTACAGCACAGAGTCACAGAGCACTACAGCACCGAGTGATAGAGTCATAGAGCATTACAGCACAGAGTCATAGAATCATAGAGCACTACAGCACAGAGTCATAGAGCACTACAGCACTGTCATAGAGTCATAGAGCACTGCAGCACAGAGTCAAAGAGACATAGAGCACTATAGCACAGTGTCATAGAGTGATAGAGCACTACAGCACAGAGTTATAGAATCATAGAGCGCTAGAGCACAGAGTCATAGAGCACTACAGTATAGAGTCATAGAGCACTACAGCACAGAGTAATAGAGCCATAGAGCACTACAGCACAGAGACATAGAGCACTACAGCACTGTTATAGAATCATAGAGCGCTAGAGCACAGAGTTATAGAGCACTACAGCATAGAGTCATAGAGCACTACAGCACCGAGTCACAGAACACTACAGCAGAGAGTCATAGAGCACTACAGTACAGTCTTAGAGTCATAGAGCACTACAGCACAGAGTTAAGAATCATAGAGCACTACAGCACAGAGTCATAGAATCATAGGGTAGTATAGCACAGAGTCATAGAGTCATAGAGCACTGCAGCACAGAGTCATAGAGCACTACATCACAGAGTAATAGAATCATAGAGTACAATAGCACAGAGTCACAGAGCCATAGAGCACTACAGCACAGTCTTGGAGTCATAGAGCACTGCAGCATAGAGTCATAGAGTCATAGAGCACTACAGCATAGTCATAGAGCACTACAGCACAGAGTCATAGAGACATAGAGCACTACACCACAGTGTCATAGAGTGATAGAGCACTACAGCACAGAGTCATAGAGTCATAGAGCACTGCAGCACAGAGTCACAGAACACTACAGCAGAGAGTCATAGAGCACTACAGCACAGAGTGATAGGATCATAGAGCACCACAGTACAAAGTCAGAGAGCACTACAGCACAGAGTCATAGAGTCATAGAGCACTACAGCAGAGAGTCACAGAGACATAGAGCACTACAGCACAGAGTCGTAGAATCATAGAGCACTACAGCATAGAGTCATAGAGCACTACAGCAGAGAGTGATAGAATCATAGAGTACTACAGCAAAGAGTCACAGAGCACTACAGCACAGAGTCACAGACTCACAGAGCACTAGAGCACAGAGTCATAGAGTGATAGAGCACTACAGCATAGAGTCATTGAGCACTACAGCACTACAGCACAGAGTAATAGAGTCAAAGAGCACTAAAGCACAGATTCATAGATCACTACAGCACAGAGTAATAGAGCAATACAGCACAGTCATAGAGTCATAGAGCACTACAGCACAGTCGTAGAATCATAGAGCACTACAGCACAGAGTCATAGAATCATAGAGTACTATAGCACAGAGTCATAGAGTCATAGAGCACTACAGCACAGAGTAATAGAATCATAGAGTAGAATAGCACAGAGTCACAGAATCATAGAGCACTACAGCACAGTCTTGGAGTCATAGAGCACTACAGCACAGAGTCATAGAGACATAGAGCACTACAGCACAGTGTCATAGAGTGATAGAGCACTACAGCACAGAGTCAGAGAGTCATAGAGCACTACAGCACAGATTCACAGAACACTGCAGCACGGAGTCATAGAGTACTACTGTACAGAGTCAGAGAGCACTAGAGCGCAGAGTCATGGAGTCAATGAGCACTACAGCAGAGAGTCACAGAGACATAGAGCACTACAGCACAGAGTCACAGAGTCAAAGAGCACTAAAGCACAGAGTCATAGAGCACTACAGCACAGAGTCATAGAGCACTACAGCACAGAGTCATAGGGTACTACAGCACAGAGTTATAGAGTTATAGAGCACTACAGCACAGAGTCATAGAGTCATAGAGCACTACAGCACAGAGTCATAGAGCATTACAGCACAGAGTCATAGAGTCATACAGCACTATAGAACAGAGTCACAGAGCACTACAGCACAGAGACATAGACTCACAGAGCACTAGAGCACAGAGTCATAGAGTGATAGAGCACTACAGCATAGAGTCATAGAGCACTACAGCACAGATTCATAGATCACTACAGCACAGAGTGATAGAGCACTACAGCACAGAGTCATAGGATCATAGAGCACTACAGTACAGAGTCAGAGAGCACTACAGCACATAGTCATAGAGTCACAGAGCACTACAGCACAGAGTCATAGAGCACTACAGCACAGAGTCATAGAGTCATAGAGCACTACAGCACAGAGTCGTAGAATCATAGAGTACTACAGCACAGTCATAGAGTCATAGAGCACTACAGCACAAAGTCACAGAGCACTACAGCACAAAGTCATAGAATCATGGAGCACTACAGCACAGAGTCATAGAGCCAAAGAGCACTACAGCACCGAGTGATAGAGTCACAGAGCATTACAGCACAGAGTCATAGAATCAAAGAGCACTACAGCACAGAGTCATAGAGCACTACAGCACAGTCATAGAGTCATAGAGCACTATAGCACAGAGTCAAAGAGACATAGAGTACTACAGCACAGAGTCATAGAGTCAAAGAGAACTAAAGCACAGAGTCATAGAGCACTACAGCAGAGAGACATAGAGCACTACAGCCAGAGTCAAAGAGACATAGAGCACTACAGCACAGAGTCATAGAGCACTACAGCACAGAGTCATAGAATCATAGAGCACTACAGCTCAGTCATAGAGTCACAGAGCACTACAGCACAGAGTCACAGAGTCACAGAGCACTACAGCACAGTCATAGACTCACAGAGCACTAGAGCACAGAGTCATAGAGCACTACAGCACAGAGTCATAGAGTCATAGAGCAGTACAGCACAGTCATAGAGCACTAAGGCACAGAGTCGTAGAGTCATAGAGCACTACAGCACAGAGTGATAGAGCACTAGAGGACAGAGTCATAGAGTCATAGAGCACTACAGCAGAGAGTGATGGAATCATAGAGCACAACAGCACAGAGTCATAGAGCACTACAGCAAAGAGTCATAGAGTCATAGAGCACAACAGCACAGAGTCATAGAGCACTACAGGACAGAGTCATAGTCATAGAGCACTACAGCACAGACTCATAGAGCACTACAGCACAGAGTTATAGAATCATAGAGCGCTAGAGCACAGAGTCATAGAGCACTACAGTATGGAGTCATAGAGCACTACAGCACAGAGTCATAGAGCCATAGAGCACTACAGCACAGAGACATAGAGCAATACAGCACAGAGTCAAAGACTCATAGAGCACTACAGCACAGAGTCGTAGAATCATAGAGCACTACAGCACAGAGTCATAGAATCATAGAGCAGTACAGCACAGAGTCATAGAATCATAGAGTACTATAGCACAGAGTCATAGAGTCATAGAGCACTACAGCACAGAGTCATAGAGCACTATAGCACAGAGTAATAGAATCATAGAGTACAATAGCACAGAGTCACAGATTCATAGAGCACTGCAGCACAGTCTTGGAGTCATAGAGCACTACAGCACAGAGTCGTAGAATCATAGAGCACTACAGCACAGAGTCATAGAGCACTACAGCACAGTCTTAGAGTCATAGAGCACTACAGCACAGAGTCGTAGAATCATAGAGCACTACAGCACAGAGTCATAGAATCATAGAGCACTACAGCACAGAATCAAAGAGACATGGAGCAATAAAGCACAGAGTCACAGAGTCAAAGAGCACTAAAGCACAGAGTCATAGAGCCCTACAGCACAGAGTCATAGAGCACTACAGCACAGAGTCATAGGGCACTACAGCACAGAGTCATAGAGTCATAGAGCACTACAGCACAGAGTCAGAGAGTCATAGAGCACTACAGCACAGAGTCACAGAGCATTACAGCACAGAGTCATAGAGTCATACAGCACTACAGAACAGAGTCATAGAGCAATACAGCACAGAGTCATAGAGTCATTGAGCACTGCAGCACAGAGTCGTAGAATCATAGAGCACTACAGCACAGAGTCATAGAGCACTACAGCACAGTCTTAGAGGCATAGAGCACTACAGCACAGAGTCGTAGAATCATAGAGCACAATAGCACAGAGTCATAGAGCACTACAGCATAGACTCACAGAGCACTAGAGCACAGAGGCATAGAGTGACAGAGCATTACAGCACAGAGTCATAGAGCACTAAAGCACAGAGTCATAGAGTCATAGAGCACCACAGCACAGTTATAGAGCACTAAGGCACAGAGTCGTAGAGTCATAGAGCACTACAGCACAGAGTCATAGAGCACTACAGCACAGAGTCATAGAGCACTACAGCAGAGAGTGATAGAATCATAGAGCACAACAGCACAGAGTCATAGAGCCCTACAGCACAGAGTCATAGAACCATAGATCACAACAGCACAGAGTCATAGAGTCATAGAGCACTACACACAGTTTTGGAGTCATAGAGCACTACAGCATAGAGTCATAGAGTCATAGAGCACTACAGCATAGTCATAGAGCACTACAGCACAGAGTCATAGAGAGATAGAGCACTACAGCACAGTGTCATAGAGTGATAGAGCACTACAGCACAGATTCATAGAGTCATAGAGCACAACAGCACAGAGTCATAGAGCACAACAGCACAGAGTCATAGAACACTACAGCACAGAGTCATAGTCATAGAGCACTACAGCACAGAGTCATAGAGCACTACAGCACAGAGTTATAGAATCATAGAGCGCTAGAGCACAGAGTCATAGAGCACTACAGTACAGAGTCATAGAGCAATACAGCACAGAGTCATAGAGTCATAAAGCACTACAGCACAGAGTCGTAGAATCATAGAGCCCTAAACCACAGAGTCATAGAGCACTACAGCACAGAGTCATAGAATCATAGAGCAGTACAGCACAGAGTCATAGAATCATAGAGTACTATAGCACAGATTCATAGAGTCATAGAGCACTACAGCACAGTGTCATAGATCACTACAGCACAGAGTCATAGAGCACGACAGCAGAGAGTAATAGAATCATAGAGTACAATAGCACAGAGTCACAGATTCATAGAGCACTACAGCACAGTCTTGGAGTGTTAGAGCACTACAGCATAGAGTCATAGAGCACTACAGCAGAGAGTTATAGAATCATAGAGTGCTAGAGCACAGAGTCATAGAGCACTACAGCACAGAGTCATAGAGACATAGAGCACTACAGCACAGTGTCATAGAGTGATAGAGCACTACAGCACAGAGTCACAGAACACTACAGCACAGAGTCATAGAGCACTACAGCACAGAGTGATAGGACCATAGAGCACTACAGTACAGAGTCAGAGAGCACTACAGCACAGAGTCATAGAGTCATAGAGCACTGCAGCAGAGAGTCATAGAGACATAGAGCACTACAGCACAGAGTCACAGAGTCAGAGTGCACTACAGCACAGAGTCACAGAGTCATAGAGCACTACGGCACAGTCTTGGAGTCATAGAGCATTACAGCACAGAGTCATAGAGTCATAGAGCACAACAGCACAGAGTCATAGAGCACAACAGCACAGAGTCATAGAGCACTACAGCACAGAGTCATAGTCATAGAGCACTACAGCACAGAGTCATAGAGCACTACAGCACAGAGTTATAGAATCATAGAGCGCTAGAGCACAGAGTCATAGAGCACTACAGCACAGAGTCATAGAATCATAGAGTACTATAGCACAGAGTCATAGAGTCATAGAGCACTGCAGCACGGAGTCATAGAGCACTACAGCACAGAGTAATAGAATCATAGAGTACAATAGCACAGAGTCACAGAGTCATAGAGCTCTACAGCACAGTCTTGGAGTGATAGAGCACTACAGCAGAGAGTCATAGAGTCATAGAGCACTACAGCATAGTCATAGAGCACTACAGCACAGAGTCATAGAGACATAGAGCATTACAGCACAGTGTCATAGAGTGATAGAGCACTGCACACAGTTTTGGAGTCATAGAGCACTACAGCATAGAGTCATAGAGTCATAGAGCACTACAGAATAGTCATAGAGCAGTACAGCACAGAGTCATAGAGAGATAGAGCACTACAGCACAGAGTCACAGAGTTAAAGAGCACTAAAGCACAGAGTCATAGAGCACTACAGCACAGAGTCATAGAGCACTACAGCACAGAGTCATAGAGTTATAGAGCACTAGAGGACAGAGTCATAGAGTCATAGAGCACTACAGCATAGAGTCATAGAGCACTACAGCAGAGAGTGATAGAATCATAGAGCACTACAGCACAGAGTCACAGAGCATTACAGCACATTGTCATAGAGTCATACATCACTACAGCACAGAGTCACAGAGCACTGCAGCACAGAGTCATAGAGTGATAGAGCACTACAGCATAGAGTCATAGAGCACTACAGCACAGAGTAACAGAGTCAAAGAGCACTAAAGCACAGAGTCGTAGAATCATAGAGCACTACAGCACAGAGTCATAGAGCACTACAGCACAGTCTTGGAGTCATAGAGCACTACAGCACAGAGTCATAGAATCTTAGAGCACTACAGCACAGAGTCATAGAATCATAGAGTACTATAGCACAGAGTCATAGAGTCACAGAGCACTGCAGCACAGAGTCAAAGAGCACTAAAGCACAGAGTCGTAGAATCATAGAGCACTACAGCACAGAGTCATAGAGCACTACAGCCCAGTCTTGGAGTCATAGAGCACTACAGCATAGAGTCATAGAATCTTAGAGCACTGCAACACAGAGTCATAGAATCATAGAGTACTATAGCACAGAGTCATAGAGTCATAGAGCACAACAGCACAGAGTCATAGAGCACAACAGCACAGAGTCATAGAGCACTACAGCACAGAGTCATAGTCATAGAGCACTACAGCACAGAGTCATAGAGCACTACAGCACAGAGTTATAGAATCATAGAGCGCTAGAGCACAGAGTCATAGAGCACTACAGCACAGAGTCATAGAATCATAGAGTACTATAGCACAGAGTCATAGAGTCATAGAGCACTGCAGCACGGAGTCATAGAGCACTACAGCACAGAGTAATAGAATCATAGAGTACAATAGCACAGAGTCACAGAGTCATAGAGCACTACAGCACAGTCTTGGAGTGATAGAGCACTACAGCAGAGAGTCATAGAGTTATAGAGCACTACAGCATAGTCATAGAGCACTACAGCACAGAGTCATAGAGACATAGAGCATTACAGCACAGTGTCATAGAGTGATAGAGCACTGCACACAGTTTTGGAGTCATAGAGCACTACAGCATAGAGTCATAGAGTCATAGAGCACTACAGCATAGTCATAGAGCACTACAGCACAGAGTCATAGAGAGATAGAGCACTACAGCACAGAGTCACAGAGTTAAAGAGCACTAAAGCACAGAGTCATAGAGCACTACAGCACAGAGTCATAGAGCACTACAGCACAGAGTCATAGAGTTATAGAGCACTCGAGGACAGAGTCATAGAGTCATAGAGCACTACAGCATAGAGTCATAGAGCACTACAGCAGAGAGTGATAGAATCATAGAGCACTACAGCACAGAGTCACAGAGCATTACAGCACATTGTCATAGAGTCATACAGCACTACAGCACAGAGTCACAGAGCACTACAGCACAGAGTCATAGAGTGATAGAGCACTACAGCATAGAGTCATAGAGCACTACAGCACAGAGTAACAGAGTCAAAGAGCACTAAAGCACAGAGTCGTAGAATCATAGAGCACTACAGCACAGAGTCATAGAGCACTACAGCACAGTCTTGGAGTCATAGAGCACTACAGCACAGAGTCATAGAATCTTAGAGCACTACAGCACAGAGTCATAGAATCATAGAGTACTATAGCACAGAGTCATAGAGTCACAGAGCACTGCAGCACAGAGTCAAAGAGCACTAAAGCACAGAGTCGTAGAATCATAGAGCACTACAGCACAGAGTCATAGAGCACTACAGCCCAGTCTTGGAGTCATAGAGCACTACAGCATAGAGTCATAGAATCTTAGAGCACTACAACACAGAGTCATAGAATCATAGAGTACTATAGCACAGAGTCATAGGGTCACAGAGCACTGCAGCACAGAGTCATAGAGCACTACAGCACAGTCCTGGAGTCATAGAGCACTACAGCATAGAGTCATAGAGTCATAGAGCACTAAAGCATAGTCATAGAGCACTACAGCACAGAGTCATAGAGACATAGAGCACTACAGCACAGGGTCAAATAGACATAGAGCACTACAGCATAGAGTCATAGAGTCATAGAGCACTAAAGCATAGTCATAGAGCACTACAGCACAGACTCATAGAGTCACAGAGCACTACAGCACAGAGTCACAGAGTCACAGAGTTACAGAGCACTACAGCACAGAGTCATAGACTCACAGAACACTAGAGCACAGAGTCATAGAGTAATAGAGCATTACAGCACAGAGTCATAGAGCACTACAGCACAGAGTCATAGAGTCGTAGAGCGCTAGAGCACAGAGTCATAGAGCACTACAGTATGGAGTCATAGAGAACTACAGCACAGAGTCATAGAGCACTACAGCAGAGAGACATAGAGCACTACAGCCAGAGTCAAAGAGACATAGAGCACTACAGCACAGAGTCATAGAGCACTACAGCACAGAGTCATAGAGCACTACAGCACAGAGTCATAGAATCATAGAGCACTACAGCTCAGTCATAGAGTCACAGAGCACTACAGCACAGAGTCACAGAGTCACAGAGCACTACAGCACAGTCATAGACTCACAGAGCACTAGAGCACAGAGTCATAGAGCACTACAGCATAGAGTCATAGAGTCATAGAGCAGTACAGCACAGTCATAGAGCACTAAGGCACAGAGTCGTAGAGTCATAGAGCACTACAGCACAGAGTGATAGAGCAT